>NW_027418786.1:0-168524 GCF_009905375.1 Apium graveolens | reverse complement strand
AAAATTGACTCGTATAAATGCGGTACCAAGACGTGGTTAAAGATGTTAAATTGCATGTTGATGATGGTACCATGACAATTGTACCAATATATGGTGGCAAGTGACTCTTATAGGGTGCAAAGTCACTCTAATATGGTGAAGAGTGACTTACATGGTTGATTAGAGCCAAAATGTGGCCCAAAATTGACTCGTATAAATGTGGTGCCAAGAGATGGTTAAAGGATGTTAAATTGCATGTTGATGATGTTAAAAGGTCAATTGTACCAATAAATGGTGGCAAGTGACTCTTATAGGGTGCAAAGTGACTCTAATATCGTGAAGAGTGACTTACATGGTTGATTAGAGCCAAAATGTGGCCCAAAATTGACTCGTATAAATGTGGTACCAAGAGGTGGTTAAAGATGTTAAATTACATGTTGATGATGTTTACATGTCAATTGTACCAATATATGGTGGCAAGTGACTCTTATAGGGTGCAAAGTGACTCTAATATAGTGAAGAGTGACATACATGGTTGATTAGAGCCAAAATGTGGCCTAAAATTGACTCATATAAAAGTGGTACCAAGAGGTGGTTAAAGATGTTAAATTGCATGTTGATGGTGTTAACATGTCAATTGTACCAATATATGGTGGCAAGTGACTCTTATAGGGTGCAAAGTGACTCTAATATGGTGAAGAGTGACTTACATGGTTGTTTAGAGCCAAAATGTGGCCCAAAATAGACTTATATAAATGAGGTGCCAAGAGTTGGTTAAAGGATGTTAAATTGCATGTTGATGATGTTAACATGTCAATTGTACCAATATATGGTGGCAAGTGACTCTTATAGGGTGCAAAGTGACTCTAATATGGTGAAGAGTGACATACATGATTGATTAGAGCCAAAATGTGGCCTAAAATTGACTCGTATAAATGTGGTTCCAAGAGGTGGTTAAAGGATGTTAATTTTCATATTGATGATGTTAACATGACAATTTTACCAATATATGGTGGCAAGTGACTCTTATAGGGTGCAAAGTGACTCTAATATGGTGAAGACTGACTTATATGGTTGATTAGGGCGAAAATGTGGCCCAAAATTGACTCGTATAAATGTGGTACCAAGAGGTGGTTAAAGAATGTTAAATTACATGTTGATGATGTTAACATGTAAATTGTACCAATATATGGTGGCAAGTTACTCTTATAGGGTGCAAATTGACTCTAATATGGTGAAGAGTGACTTACATGGTTGATTATAGGCAAAATATGGCCCAAAATTGACTCGTATAAAAGTGGTACCAAGAGGTGGTTAAAGATTGTTAAATTGCATGTTGATGATGTTAACATGTCAATTGTACCAATATATGGTGGCAAGTGACTCTTATAGGGTGCAAAGTGACTCTAATATGGTGAAGACTAACATACATGGTTGATTAGGGCCAAAATGTGGCCTAAAATTTACTCGTATAAATGTGGTACCAAGAGATGGTTAAAGGATGTTAATTTGCATGTTGATGATGTTAAAAGGTCAATTGTACCAATATATGGTGGCAAGTGACTCTTATAGGGTGCAAATTGACTCTAATATCGTGAAGAGTGACTTACATGGTTGATTAGAGCCAAAATATGGCCCAAAATTGACTCGTATAAATGTGGTACCAAGAGGTGGTTAAAGGATGTTAAATTGCATGTTGATGATGTTAACATGTCAATTGTACCAATATATGGTGGCAAGTGACTCTTATAGGGTGCAAATTGACTCTAATAGTGTGAAGAGTGACTTACATGGTTGATTATAGCCAAAATGTGGCCCAAAATTGACTCGTATAAAAGTGGTTCCAAGAGGTGGTTAAAGGATGTTAAATTACATGTTGATGATGTTAACATGTCAATTGTACCAATATATGGTGGCAAGTGACTCTTATAGGGAGCAAAGTGACTCTAATATGGTGAAGAGTGACATACATGGTTGATTAGTGCCAAAATGTGGCCTAAAATTGACTCATATAAAAGTAGTACCAGGAGGTGGTTAAAGGATGTTAAATTGCATGTTGATGATGTTAAAAGGTTAGTTGTAGCAATATATGGTGGCAAGTGACTCATATAGGGTGCAAAGTGACTCTAATATCGTGAAGAGTGACTTACATGGTAGATTAGAGCCAAAATGTGGCCCAAAATTGACTCGTATAAATGCGGTACCAAGAGGTGGTTAAAGATGTTAAATTGCATGTTGATGATGTTAACATGTCAATTGTAACAATATATGGTGGCAAGTGACTCTTATAGGGTGCAAAGTGACTCTAATATGGTGAAGAGTGACATACATGGTTGATTAGAGCCAAAATGTGGCCTAAAATTGACTCGTATAAATGTGGTACCAAGAGGTGGTTAAAGGATGTTAATTTGCATGTTGATGATGTTAACATGTCAATTGTAACAATATATGGTGGCAAGTGACTCTTATAGGGTGCAAAGTTACTCTAATATGGTGAAGAGTGACTTACATGGTTGATTAGAGCCAAAATGTGGCCCAAAATTGACTTTGCACATTTTGGTTAAAGGATGTTAAATTGCATGTTAAATTGTGGTGCAAGTGACTCTTATAGGGTGCAAAGTGACTCTAATATGGTGAAGAGTGACTTACATGGTTGATTAGAGCCAAAATGTGGCCCAAAATTGACTCGTATAAAAGTGGTACTAAGAGGTGGTTAAAGAATGTTAAATTGCATTTGATGATGTTAACATGTCAATTGTACCAATATATGGTGGCAAGTGACTCTTATAGGGTGCAAATTGACTTTAATATGGTGAAGAGTGACTTACATGGTTGACTATAGCCAAAATGTGGCCCAAATTTGACTCGCATAAAAGTGGTACCAAGAGGTGGTTAAAGGATGTTAAATTGCATGTTGATGATGTTAACATGTCAATTGTACCAATATATGGTGGCAAGTGACTCTTATAGGGTGAAAAGTGACTTTAATATGGTAAAGAGTGACATACATGGTTGATTAGAGCCAAAATGTGGCCTAAATTTGACTCGTATAAATGTGGTACCAAGAGTTGGTTAAAAGATGTTAAATTGCATGTTGATGATGTTAAATGGTCAATTGTACCAATATATGGTGGCAAGTGACTCTTATAGGGTGTAAAGTGACTCTAATATCGTGAAGAGTGACTTACATGGTTGATTAGAGGCAAAATGTGGCCCCAAATTGACTAGTATAAAAGTAGTACCAAGAGGTGGTTAAAGATGTTAAATTGCATGTTGATGATGTTAACATGTCAATTGTACCAATATATGGTGTCAAGGGACTCTTATAGGGTGCAATGTGACTCTAATATGGTGAAGAGTGACTTACATGGTTGATTAGAGCCAAAATATGGCCCAAAATTGACTCGTATAAATGTGGTGTCAAGAGGTAGTTAAAGGATGTTAAATTGCATGTTGATGATGTTAACATATCAATTGTACCAATATATGGTGGCAACTGACTGTTATAGGGTGCAAATTGACTCTAATACGGTGAAGAGTGACATACATGGTTGATTAGTGCCAAAATGTGGCCTAAAATTGACTCGTATAAAAGTGGTACCAAGAGGTGGTTAAAGGATGTTAAATTGCATGTTGATGATGTTAAAAGGTCAATTGTACCAATATATGGTGGCAAGTGACTCTTATAGGGTACAAAGTGACTCTAATATCGTGAAGAGTGACTTACATGGTTGATTAGAGCCAAAATGTGGCCCAAAATTGACTCGTATAAATGCGGTACCAAGAGGTGGTTAAAGATGTTAAATTGCATGTTGATGATGGTACCATGAAAATTGTACCAATATATGGTGGAAAGTGACTCTTATAGGGTGCAAAGTCACTCTAATATGGTGAAGAGTGACTTACATGGTTGATTAGAGCCAAAATATGGCCCAAAATTGACTCGTATAAATGTGGTGCCAAGAGATGGTTAAAGGATGTTAAATTGCATGTTGATGATGTTAAAAGGTCAATTGTACCAATAAATGGTGGCAAGTGACTCTTATAGGGTGCAAAGTGACTCTAATATCGTGAAGAGTGACTTACATGGTTGATTAGAGCCAAAATATGGCCCAAAATTGACTCGTATAAATGTGGTACCAAGAGGTGGTTAAAGATGTTAAATTGCATGTTGATGATGTTAACATGTCAATTGTACCAATATATGGTGGCAAATGACTCTTATAGGGTGCAAAGTGACTCTAATATGGTGAAGAGTGACATACATGGTTGATTAGAGCCAAAATGTGGCCTAAAATTGACTCGTATAAAAGTGGTACCAAGAGGTGGTTAAAGATGTTAAATTGCATGTTGATGGTGTTAAAATGTCAATAGTACCAATATATGGTGGCAAGTGACTCTTATAGGGTGCAAAGTGACTCTAATATGGTGAAGAGTGACTTACATGGTTGTTTAGAGCCAAAATGTGGCCCAAAATAGACTTATATAAATGAGGTGCCAAGAGTTGGTTAAAGGATGTTAAATTGCATGTTGATGATGTTAACATGTCAATTGTACCAATATATGGTGGCAAGTGACTCTTATAGGGTGCAAAGTGACTCTAATATGGTGAAGAGTGACATACATGATTGATTAGAGCCAAAATGTGGCCTAAAATTGACTCGTATAAATGTGGTTCCAAGAGGTGGTTAAAGGATGTTAATTTTCATGTTGATGATGTTAACATGAAAATTTTACCAATATATGGTGGCAAGTGACTCTTATAGGGTGCAAAGTGACTCTAATATGGTGAAGACTGACTTATATGGTAGATTAGGGCCAAAATGTGGCCCAAAATTGACTCGTATAAATGCGGTACCAAGAGGTGGTTAAAGAATGTTAAATTACATGTTGATGATGTTAACATGTAAATTGTACCAATATATGGTGGCAAGTTACTCTTATAGGGTGCAAATTGACTCTAATATGGTGAAGAGTGACTTACATGGTTGATTATAGGCAAAATGTGGCCCAAAATTGACTCGTATAAAAGTGGTACCAAGATGTGATTAAAGATTGTTAAATTGCATGTTGATGATGTTAACATGTCAATTGTACCAATATATGGTGGCATGTGACTCTTATAGGGTGCAAAGTGACTCTAATATGGTGAAGACTAACATACATGGTTGATTAGAGCCTAAATGTGGCCTAAAATTGACTCGTATAAATGTGGTACCAAGAGATGGTTAAAGGATGTTAAATTGCATGTTGATGATGTTAAAAGGTCAATTGTACCAATATATGGTGGCAAGTGACTCTTATAGGGTGCAAACTGACTCTAATATCGTGAAGAGTGACTTACATGGTTGATTAGAGCCAAAATATGGCCCAAAATTGACTCGTATAAATATGGTACCAAGAGGTGGTTAAAGGATGTTAAATTGCATGTTGATGATGTTAACATATCAATTGTACCAATATATGGTGGCAAGTGACTCTTATAGGGTGCAAATTGACTCTAATAGTGTGAAGAGTGACTTACATGGTTGATTATAGCCAAAATGTGGCCCAAAATTGACTCGTATAAAAGTGGTACCAAGAGGTGGTTAAAGGATGTTAAATTACATGTTTATGATGTTAACATGTCAATTGTACCAATATATGGTGGCAAGTGACTCTTATAGGGTGCAAAGTGACTCTAATATGGTGAAGAGTGACATACATGGTTGATTAGTGCCAAAATGTGGCCTAAAATTGACTAATATAAAAGTAGTACCGAGAGGTGTTTAAAGGATGTTAAATTGCATGTTGATGATGTTAAAAGGTTAATTGTACCAATATATGGTGGAAAGTGACTCATATAGGGTGCAAAGTGACTCTAATATCGTGAAGAGTGACTTACATGGTAGATTAGAGCCAAAATGTGGCTCAAAATTGACTCGTATAAATGCGGTACCAAGAGGTGGTTAAAGATGTTAAATTTCATGTTGATGATGGTACCATGTCAATTGTACCAATATATGGTGGCAAGTGACTCTTATAGGGTGCAAAGTCACTCTAATATGGTGAAGAGTGACTTACATGGTTGATTAGAGCCAAAATGTGGCCCAAAATTGACTCGTATAAATGTGGTGCCAAGAGATGGTTAAAGGATGTTAAATTGCGTGTTGATGATGTTAATAGGTCAATTGTACCAATAAATGGTGGCAAGTGACTCTTATAGGGTGCAAAGTGACTCTAATATCGTGAAGAGTGACTTACATAGTTGATTAGAGCCAAAATGTGGCCCAAAATTGACTCGTATAAATGTGTTACCAAGAGGTGGTTAAAGATGTTAAATTGCATGTTGATTATGTTAACATGTCAAATGTACCAATATATGGTGGCAAATGACTCTTATAGGGTGCAAAGTGACTATAATATGGTGAAGAGTGACATACATGGTTAATTAGAGCCAAAATGTGACCTAAAATTGACTCGTATAAAAGCGGTACCAAGAGGTAGTTAAAGGATGTTAAATTGCATGTTGATGATGTTAAAAGGTCAATTGTACCAATATATGGAGGCAAGTGACTCTTATAGGGTGCAAAGTGACTCTAATATCGTGAAGAGTGACTTACATGGTTGATTAGAGCGAAAATGTGGCCCAAAATTGACTTGTATAAAAGTGGTACTAAGAGGTGGTTAAAGATGTTAAATTGCATGTTGATGGTGTTAACATGTCAATTGTACCAATATATGGTGGCAAGTGACTTTTATAGGGTGCAAAGTGACTCTAATATGGTGAAGAGTGACTTACATATTTGTTTAGAGCCAAAATGTGGCCCAAAATAGACTCGTATAAATGAGGTGCCAAGAGGTGGTCCAAAATCCTTTAAATGATTTCGTGTTTCGCTCTTCAAAATATTTAAGCGATTTGGTCCGGAAGTTTTCTTTGATATTAATGTTTGAAACTCAAATTATATACTTGCTGGGCATTTTTGGCTCACTCTTGCTTTGTCAATTCTTATTTCTGCCAGAAACAGATAAGGATAAAAATGAATAGCTTAGATAGACAGCAGAAGTTCATGAAATCTCCACTACGAGAGGTAGAAGAAGTTAGAAGAATGTGTTACGAGCATTAGTTCAAAGGTATTTACAATTGTATTTTAGTTGTTGAAAGTTGTAGAAGATTAGATTCTTGTTTCATACCATAACCTGTAAACGTTCCGGATTCAAGGGGTTATTTGTTTATTATTTTATTTTATGTAAAGATTGTTTAGTGACACCAAATCTTGACCCCGGATTTGGGGTGTTACAGTTTGGCATCAGAGATGCAGTTAGGTCGTACAAGATAGGAAAGACCCTAGGCATATTCAGGATAAATTGAGTTGAGTGCGAATTAGGGATAGCAGATTCGATCTGGAGTTGCTAAGATAGGATCGTTGAGAAAGTGTAAGGCGAATATCACAACATCATAGGTATATTGAAATCTCAGATCATACAATAATGGGAAATTGACGGATCGACGGAGACTAGGTATGTTACCCTACTTTTCATGTGGTTTTGAAGGAAATGCGGGTGATTTCGTGAGCACTTGTGTAAGGGAAACTAGGTGAGTGTTGGCACGATTTAACGTTGAATTAGGTAGTAGGAGAGCTTCTCGTCGGAGGCAACCAGTTGATGGAAGCTGATGAAGAACCAACGTTGCATATTTCGAAGGCACCGCCGTTGTGAGAAGGATCCTATCACTTATTGGAAGCTGCGCGAGGAATGATATCTACCTTCCTAGATATAGGTAAGACTAGCAAGAAAATATGACCCTATCTACAGACAGAACGTCGAATCGCATGCGTGATCGTAAGCATCACGTCAAGGACGACAACGAGAATATGACAGATAATGGCAGGCGTTAGCATTGGGTTCGAGCTGCGAATAAAATGATATACAACGGTAAATGAAGTTTCATCGACTAAGAAATGCGAACAGAGTCCAAGGAAAAGCATTAAAGGCGTACCGAAGTAGAAGGACTTTTATATGGATTTTCTTTTAATTAGACATTTCATTGGTAAACCATAAAAATAGCAAGTAACTTATATAGTAATGACGACCAAATATTTGATTTTTCAAAACTTTAAAAATGAGATTTTGGAAAAGATTTCCTTAATCAACTTCGAAAGATTTTGCATAAAATAAGTTTTACAATTTGGTTGTCGAGGTACTACTTAAGTTCTTGTTATTATAAACAGAAAATGACCTAAAAGAAGAATAGAATTAGATTCAGTATTGTTAATTCAAAGGGCCAAGTAGACCCATTGGCAGGAAGAAAAAATTTAAAGTTTTCTGTGAAAAATAAAAATAAAGGTAAGCGTTGTTAATAAAATCAATAATTGAATCAACATATTAATTACCCAATTTATAAAATTATAAAAATTTAACGAAATTCTTGATTCGAATGGACGAAGGATGATTGAAGCAAATGGCAGAATCTTCTAGACAGTAGGCAAAAGAATCATATTTTGTCGACAAAACTGAGGCGTTGCGTGATCGATGGTTATTTTATGCGGAATAAATGGAATCTAAAGTAATGGTTATAAATTTCGGAAGGACGCGATTAAGATCAAATTATTGAAGTAGTTGATGTGAAGGCATTTCCAGGAAGCATTCTGAAGCAATGATGTGACTTGAATCGTGAACTTGTATCCGCACGATCCTGAAGGCATACGTAAGTGAAGCGTGGAGGTGATCGGCATTGACATTCTTTCTTCTAATACGACAATATATGTTTTTCTTGATTTTTGAATATGTAGGAGCTTCTTCTGTTGATAAATTATATGAGGCGAAAATGAAAGAACATTCTTGTATCCCTTCTGAATTGTTTCTCTTCTCAAACTATTGATTTCTGATTGAGACAACAGTGTTGTGATATGACGTTTTGTCGAAATGACGAAAAGTCGGGTGGGACGCCACCTAATCATGTGTTGTATGTCATATAGTATGAAAGACTGGCCATCTTAAGTACGAATATGGTTGTCTCATTCTTCACTCATTTTTCTTCCTTCAATTTTCTGATTTACAAATTGTTTCAATCTGATGTTGCATTGTTATTCCTTATTCCGTTTTTCAATCAAAATCATATTCAGAAACTCTCCTTTTGCAAAAAGTCTGATCACTAACGATTTCATAAGAAATGAAATAGTGTGATGCGTGGAACCATACAACGAACATAGAGACAATTGCAAATCGATAAATGGTGGACATCTGCGAGCGAGGAAAAAAGGATGCACCGACAAATGTGGACATGGCGAAGATATCAAGTCAGACAGTTGTTCATGTTACGAGGATCTCATCAGTATGGTAGATTGCGTTAACGTAATGCACTTCAAACCAGAGGATTTCGACGTGAAATGAATGGTTAGCGAATTGTACATTAATTATGAAATAAGGAAGTGAAGTTGTGTGCTCAAACGGAGCAAACGAGTATAGGGATGACGATCAAAGATCAAGGAAATTCTGAACAATGACTCAGACATGCAATTACGACATGAAACATCCCTTCGTCGCTAGAAGATACTTGTCGTGAAGATTCAAGATGAGGGAAATCTTAAATGTAATAAAACTTTGAACATGTGTTTCAAGAAAGTGTGAAGTTCTCTAACTTGCGTAAATAAGTGATTGTGAATTCAATGCTCGTACCTGGGTCAGTGACGAATGTTCGATGCAAAGCCATAAGTAGAGATGAAGCAATGGTGACTCGACTATGAAATTTTTCAATGAATAATGATTTTATGATTGAATTTCCACCAGATTATGACGGTAATAATGAAGACCATGTGCAGTTATTAAAAGATAAACCGATTAATAATGGTCAGAAATAAATTAAAAGAATCATGAAATCAAACCTTAAGTTCATTAATAACAACTCGTAATATTCTGAATGGACTGAGAAGGGTATGGTTATATTAATCATTATTGGTGTAAGACCCAATTTCCCAATTAAAAAGATATATGTTATGCCAATTAATAATACATATATTGATCAAAACGATATAATTTGAATTGTGTTGAATGGATGTGGTTGATGGAAGTGGACGGATATGATTATGGACGATTTGGTTGATTGATGAAGTCCGCATGTGAACTCAGGGAAAAGAGATGATGGTCAATGAAGAGAAGTCAAACACGTGATCTGTGATACGTCAAGCAAGGCTAAGAAAATAGCTACCGAGGAAATTCGATAATTCTGTTAGTAAGAATTTGAATAGTACAAATAAAAGCCCTCATTCCAGCGTGAACTTCAGGAATGACTTATCCAATAATAAACAGAGTAATATTACTAAGAAAAAAAAATTCGTTATTTTAAGAGAGATAATGAATAATGAGAACGAAAAACTAATCAAGACAAGAAGTGGAATCAAAAGGATGATAAAGAAATTTTATAAAATAATCCAGAAAATATGCAAGTTGGGAACGTCGGTTGTGCCAGAACTATTAGGAGAATGAGGTGAAACGTCGATAGTTGGAGATAGGAATTTCATTCAAGGAATGCGTGTAAACAGGAATGATTAAACAAAGGAATTAATGGCAAATGATTGGAAAAGCGCGTTGCAATGAATCTCAAAATGGAATTCTTTAGAACTAAAGGGAAGTCCCGGAAGTTCGAATGAGTGCTTTATCAAGATTACCTCAAGGAATGAGGTGAGGATTTCTCGTCGGTTACTGCACAGAGTCAAAGGCCCCATATCGTCTAACTCAATGGGGATGAAATAATAAGTGAAGGAAAACCTCAGAAATGTGAAATGTAAGAATAAAGAAATAAAAAGTATTTTTCGCTAAGCACAAAAGTGGTTATGGAAAAGAAAATAGATATATGAGGATACGCGTCGATTATCAGAAATTGTAAGTTTGAAGGTTAAGTGAACACAATGTACCAGGAGTATTGAGATAGATTGATCGTATTTATTGATAACATCCTCGCCAATTTAAGGACTAAGGAAGACTAAGTCGAACGACTGAAGATATGCTTGCGAAGAGCTGGAAAATAGCAGCTGCATTCTTAGCTTCAAAGATATGAATTCTGGGTATAATGGATTATGAGCTCCGGTGTGTGGTTAACTCCAAACAGGAAAGGTCCATTTAAGAATAGATGTTTCCAATAGAAATAAAAGGGTAAATACCATTAAGATTGTTGAGAAACAGTTAAAAGAATTGGAAAAGTTAGAAATTAAAGAATAAGTTTTAATCCGTCTTCTGGGTTATGCTGATACTTACTTTGTTGTTGAATATCAAAGATGGTATTAATGCAGATGATTGATGTTGAGTGCAGACGAATAGGAAATGCAAGAGACCGATTAAAGATTCTTGAATACGATTGGAAACGATTATAGGTTAATTCAACCGAACAGAAGGAGACATGATAAGTAGCGAAGAACAGTCAATGAAAATAGAAATTTCATGAACAGGAAACTATTAGAATCGGAAAGAAAAGAAGGTTAGTGTAAATTAAGTTAGTCCTTTGAAATAGTGAGTTAGATAGAACGATTGTGAATGAATTGGTCTTGTTATTACAGATGTAACAAGTCCATAAGACATTTATGAGTGTATGACTATGAAGAGTAATTTAGCTCCAAATATGTGAAATAAAAGATTGAGTTAGGAGTTGCATGAACAACTGATAGAGTTGATGACGGTAAAAGGCCGTTGAGTTGTGATTAATGTGATGAAAACTGAGAAATCATAAGAAAGATACTTGAGAAGCATCATGGTCTGTTCCTTACCATGATTCTGAGGACAGAATCCTTTTAAGGGGGGAAGAATGTAACGCCCGGGAAATATTATGTATTTATTTTTATCAATAAATAATTATTATGTGAGTTTATGTGAATTTTGGTGAATTATTTGATAATTGATATTAATATTTGGATGTTTATTTCTGATGAAAATGTGAATATTTTTAATTTTTAAGTATCCAGAATTAAATCTAGATAATTTTGATATTTTTCTGGTAATTTTTGGATAATCATATGATTTTATAAGGATTTATTGAATTAACAATGATTATTTTTACATAATTATAAAATTACTTTTTAGAATCAGAAATTGTCCCACTTTAGTCGTTTTTGCGTTTTTACAACCCGAAACTCTTCCGAAAACTCCTTTCTAAGCTAATCTGATAATTCTGAACACTTTTCATGTTTTGACTTTTTCGATACGGGGTACGGTTTGACCTGTACGAGTTCCGGTGTGAAATTTTCGATAAGCAAATCATTTTTTATATCGATAAAAGTCCATATTCTCAAAAGATGAGACATTATTATCTTATTTTGTCTAATTTATTTTATAGGAAGCTCTGTTTTGATAATTATCCGAATCGGGTATCAAAATTGTATCGTTATTTAGTTACTTAGCGGCTAAGTAACCCATTTTCGGATCGATATGTAAATATAATTATTGAAATATTAAATAAATAAGATATGTGATGGTTCTGTCAACCTTGTGTTGTTGTATCATAGATTGTTTGTGCTTTGTTCGATGCGAAAATTACTTTTATAATTAATTATCAAACTATATGCATTTAATTCATTTTAAAGGGATTTTATTGAATATTTATTCTTAAAAATGCTAAAATTGCTCCTAAAATTATTTTTGTTGTTTGATAATTTTATTTAATATTTTTAGGAGTTTATAAAATTTAGAAATCAATATTTCATTAATTATTTATTTTTAAATGATTTTCTGAGTATGTTTAATGGTAAAATCCATATTTAATTATGGAAATTTTCAAAAATTATGAAGATTATATTTTATTAAGTTCGTATTATTCTATGAATTTTGAAATTATTTTGGGAATTTTTTTGAGTTAGTTTCACCCGCGTGTCGAATCGTTTAATTGATTAAAGCGGGTATGAATTGTGTTTCGGAAATTACTTTAAAATTTTGAAATTCATGTTTTTATTAACTTTGGGATTTTTAATAAAATTTTTAAAACTAATTTGGTAATATTCGGGCCAAGTTTTATTCGTAGATTTATTTGTTATTTTGTAAAACACGAACAAAATTCGGGGTTATAGGACAAAATGAGACACATGTTTGGTTTATAACAGAAGGGCTGCATACGTGTTATGCTGTGTTTGGCGAAAGAAAAAAAAAACAGATCACATAAAGATAAAAACATACACAAACGGGGCTTAATCTCTCTCTGCCCTCTCTCTCAAATCTCAATCTCTCTTCACTCTCTCTCGACCTTAATCTCTCTCGCTCTCCCTTCAATTCTCTCTCTCCCTTCTCGTTTTCTTTCTCTTCTTTCCCTCTGTTTCTGTTCACCCCGATTTCTTCCCATTTTCTGGTTGTGCCGCCGCGATTCTTCCGATCGCCGCCTCTGTTTCTGGCCATCTGATTCCGGTTGGTTTCAGTAGATGTTGATTCTGTGTTCACTTGTTAATATATATATAGATAAATATATGTGTATATATATTTGTGTGGGTTTCGTTTATCTTGGTTGTTGTGGTCGTTGCCGCCTCCCGGAATCTGGTGAGGCTTGGCGGCGTGATGTTTTCCGACTGTTGCCTGTTGTATGTGCGTGTTTGGTTTGGGTTCTTTTAATTATTTACCTAAATTCTGTAGGAAATTAATTGATGGGTTCGTGAAAAAAAAAATATTTTTTGTGCGGAAATTGTTACGATATATCGGTAGAATTTGTGTCGGACACCTGAGTTTATTAGGTACCCACGAATTTTACCGCCGTCGGTGATGAGCCTTGGCGAGCCGACGGTGGGCGATGATGATCTTTATCTGAGTCATACGAATAAAATAAAAATACGAACAAAAATATAAAATACGAATAAAAATACGAATAAAAATAGTTAATAATTGAATTGTATTGGTGAATTGGGATTGAGAATGGGATTGTGGATTGGATTGGTTGTTGTTGTTGATTGTGATTGACGTCGAACTGATTCGACGGGTAGGCCGATAAATAGAGGAAACGCTGCCCGATTTTCGGGAAAATTAATTCCGAAAATACGGGAACGTAACCCATAACTGTCGGAGACGTCGAACGAAAATAAATAATTATATGAAACCTATTTACGTGACGTGACAAGATATTTCGAGAATAATCAATTACCTTATTTTTCAAAATGATAAATATACGTATTTTCCGAAATTAAATACCGAATCGATTTTCGAAGATGTGAACCATAATTGCTATGTGTATTTCGATAATACATATAAATATGAATTCGGATATGAAATCGTATGGGTAGAATAGGATAACGATTTGATGTTAAGCTTAAGCGGTTATCTGAATTAGGGTATTTTAACCCTGTAGGTTTAGACAGAAGACCCGAGACATGACATCGGACTAGGAACGATCTAGTGATTAGACGTCGAGATCAACAAAGTTCCAACCGAAGGGTCTGAATGTTGGGATTGTATCGAGAATAGGATAGTAGGTTGACGATAAAGCCAAATGATCAAAGTCGAACCAAAGTCAACCAGTAATAACGGTTAAAGCTTATTGAGGCAAGTATTCCTATCATCACTTATTATTCAAGTGATATTTATTTTGAATCTTATCATGCAAGTATTGCTTTCCCTATTCTCAGTTCGTAATAGATAAATGTTTTAAATATCGCTGAATTAAATAATTCTGGTTATGCAAATGCTCATCTGCTATTCTATATTCAGAATTTGCAAGTGTTGTTACTTATCCAATTACTGGATTTACAGATGTTTTAGAATTTGAGGAAGATGATTTGGTTTTGCAAGTATTCTGGATTTTCTTTTAAATTACTGCAAATATTTATTCGCTCCTATTCTAAGTTCAGAATAGTTAACTGTTTAATATTTCACTGCAATTACTCTTATTATGCCAGTTCTTTCCATTATTGTTCCTGTAATTCGATTGCTCTCATGAGCAAATACCCATTCTTTCGGATTATTTTTGAACCCTGAATTGGGATGTTTTGAATTCAAAATGATTTGACATCAAAATACTCCATGGGCTGGATAATGATGATGTTTTGGGGATTGAGTGTGTCTTAATCCTGAGGACCGGGATATGACTGGTGCCTCGATATGGGCCTTAGTGCCTAGGTACCTGAATGGACCTATACAGTTGGGTATAGATCCGCACTGTATCCTGACTGATCAGCAGGGTATAGTGCATATGTTAGAACTAGTGTCCAGTCTAATTTGTTGTTAATCGCCATTAATGGCATTCCTTTTTGAAAGAAAAATGTGATTATGGATTAAAGTTATTCTTTCTTAGCACTCAGTTTTGGGAAAATTACAATGTTTCTAAATAAATTCGAGGTTCAGATTATTGTTGCATCATTAGTTGCTCAGTGATAGTTAGAATCTTGAATGAATTGAGATCTTCTTAATTATTCAACCCGTCCTTATCAGGATGGTTTAGCAAGCTAAGTCTATGGAAATTTAGTCGATAATGATGGATACTGAATAGTTAGGAATTTCTTGAACGTCATTTTATGAATAGTTGTTGCATTCGTTGCTCAGGTATGAAGTGTTACCAGAAGCTATTTTGAAAACACGCGATCTCTGAAGCTCTTATAAAATGTCATTATTTCCTATGTGATTTATAGCAATGTAAATCAAATTGATTTTAAGATAATGAAATATATCCTTTAAATGATTTCGTGTTTCGCTCTTCAAAATATTTCAGAGATTTGGTCCGGAAGTTTTCTTTGATATTAATGTTTGAAACTCAAATTATATACTTGCTGGGCATTTTTGGCTCACTCTTGCTTTGTCAATTCTTATTTCTGCCAGAAACAGATAAGGATAAAAATGAATAGCTTAGATAGATAGCAGAAGTTCAAGAAATCTCCACTACGAGAGGTTGAAGAAGTTAGAAGAATGTGTTACGAGCATTAGTTCAAAGGTATTTACAATTGTATTTTAGTTGTTGAAAGTTGTAGAAGATTAGATTCTTGTTTCATACCATAACCTGTAAATGATCCGGATTCAAGGGGTTATTTGTTTATTATTTTATTTTATGTAAAGATTGTTTAGTGACACCAAATCTTGACCCCGGATTTGGGGTGTTACACATTGACTATGGAACTGGTGGTTCTGAAGAGTTCATTGGAGATGAAAATGATGATGAAGAGGATCCAATGGACATAGGGGAGAAGAAGGCCCTAGCTCTAGATCTGGCATGTCATCTTAGGCATTTTCCAAGGAATGTGATGCACACCACTTCAAGTCCACTCTCATCCATCTAATTCAACAGACACGGACTGCTCTTCAATCCACCACTAATGCAAGCACCAAGAAGCTCCTACAGGTACACCTAGACTCTCTACAATTATATCAAATACAAGATCTTCAACACAATCTAGATGTCACTTCAATCAAAACAGTGATAACTCAAGTCAAGAAGGATGTATCTAACATATTGGATGCTAAATTTCCAGATACAACAGTGCTTGACATCCAGAGACAATTGAGGAAATACACTAATCTTGCAACCAAAGTGGATTCCCTGGATACCAGACTAAAAGCAATAGAAGCCTCTCTCACAAGTATTCAGTTATACCAAGCATAATAAAGTCAATTACTTCAAAAGCTGGTGGCTGCACAGACTTCTACCTCACCTCTACTTGATGATAACAAAAAGGGGGAGAAACAAGACTCACTTGTCCCATTTAGTCAAGGAGGGTCAACAAGTGAGGGGGAGCAAGTGCTAAATGTACAAGTCAGCAAAGTAATTGTGCCAACAATTACCTACACAAAGCCACCAGAATTGGACAATATTGACCTTATTCAACTAGCAGCTGCTAAGTTGAAGTCAAGGGAACTCATTAATCAAAGTGAAGTAGAGGCTGTTGAAAAGGCAGTAAATGCTCAGTGAAAAAAGCTTGGTGAAAATATCAAAGAAAAATTTGGACAGATAAAGAAGCCAGACAAAATCTTTCATCACTACTCACAAGTCAAGCAAATCTCTGTGAATGAAATGAGTCTAGGCAGCTTGGAAAAGGGACAGACTTCATGCATAAAGTCTTCAAAGGGCAAATTGGTTTTGAAGCCTAAAAGAAATTATCCAAAGACATCAGAAAAGAATCCCTTGGATCTCATGTTTGAGACTCCAAAACTAGATGAAAAGAAGCTATTGGCAAGGTCCATTGCATTCTTCAAGGATTCAGCCGATTCGGTATTAAAGAGGAGAATTGCCAAAATCTACATGAATGGTAAAGAGATTTGTGTGGTGGCTGGTCACCCTCAGTTTGCAGCAGCTAAGAAAGAAGAAAAAGAAAGAATCAAGCAAGAAAAGAAGCAGACTGCTCTAGATGCTAAAAAGCTCAAACAGAAAAAAAAAAGCAAGATGCTATCTTGGCTAAACTTCAAGCTGTCAAAACTACACTTGAGATCTCTGAGAAACCACCTGTGATTACTGAAGCTCAAGATCAGAAAATACATCAGGAACCACAACAAAAAAGAAGATTCAGATACAAGCTCCATTCAAAAAGAAAATTGGACTTCAGTGATGAGGAAATGGAAGACTATATTCCCAAACAGTCCACAACTTTAAATCAGACATCCAAGCCCTCAGTGGTACATGAGGAATTCAAGGTGGATCCAACAAAGAACTTTCATGGTGAGCCTATAATTCCAAAGGATGAGCCAATAAACTGGGATAGTTTGCCAATTCCTGAACTAAATTTACCTATCTTCAACGAGCCAAAGAAAACAAAGATAAGAGCAACCAAGAAGATCAAGCCTGTAACTCTCAGAATTAAGACCTTAGCCAATCTCAACCCACAGTCAACAAGGGAGATCTTTTGTATATATGTGATATCAAGGAGTTTTCAGAAATAAACCTCTACTTAGATGAACTGGAAGAAGTAAGAGGAATTGATGCTCACAGATATCTTCCTGAAAGACTGGTGTTTAAATATAAGGCAGGGAGAGAAATCATATAGCCTCTTCACAGGATTCTTGAAGAAAGCTGCTCTGTACTGATAAAGATCTACTCATCCTTCAAGAACAACTTTGGATTTAATTTGACTGCAAGGAGATTAGTTCTAAAGAAGATTAAAGATCTAAGGAGTAATAAAGCCAAATATGCACTCCCAAAGACTCTATCAATTCCCTTCACAGGAAATAGAGTGCATTTGAGGCCTTATTGGCTGATGGAATTCATGGATGACAAGGGTGTTAAAAGATTCTTCAGAATGGATGACCAACTGAGTATCTCTAGCAATGAGACTCTATTAGAAATGTAAGAAAAGCTAGATCTATCAGATACTGAAGAACATGAATTCCATAGACAACTCCAGAATCAAATAGAGGAAAATAACAGAAAGCTTGGAAAGAAATCCAGATAATCAAGGAAATAGAAATCATCTGCTTAGACTAGAGGAACACCTTGATAATGATTGTGAGAACTCTTTGTACACTTTACTTTGTTCAATTTTCAAATAAAT
The DNA here is from genome assembly GCF_009905375.1 of Apium graveolens. Lineage (NCBI taxonomy): Eukaryota > Viridiplantae > Streptophyta > Magnoliopsida > Apiales > Apiaceae > Apium > Apium graveolens. The sequence goes on along the minus strand of NW_027418786.1, from coordinate 150,135 downwards.
TTTGTAACACTTGTCAGTTTTATCTACTATATCTCAATCTGTACATTTAGGGTGTTTTGTTATCATCAAGTTTCTCTTAATTTATGTCTACAATTCTAGTAGACATAAATTAGGGAAGATTGTTAGGAATATGTTATGTACTTGATGATAAGATTAACAAAACACCTTAGTAGATTTAACTTAGTAAAATTTTAGCTCTCGACCGATGTTTAATTACTTTCCCGACGGATGATCTTCATAGTCCCGACGGATGATGACTGAACATCCATCGAGAATGTAGCTTATGTAACAATAAGTGTGTAGCACATTTCTGCAAATAACAATGTGTTAGTTGAGTAGATTCCGTAGGAGTATTTAAGTCATGGTGACTACTAGTTGATATACAGAATAGGGTGACTAATTGAAAATATAAGATGTCTTGTAATTCTGTATAAATGAAATGGAGTCAAGTGACAGAAAAGGCTCCCGATGGATAGTCTACAAAGACTCCCGATGGATGATCAACTAAAGCTCCCAACGGATGTTCAACAATATCCCGACGGATGATCTAATTCAAATTGCAGTTGATAGTGACAACGCAGTCACATGCGTCGGGTGTTTGCAAATGGAATGTGGCAGCCTAATTACAGGTGTTAGAGAACAAAGAAGCATTACCATTTCCATGCAAATGTAAAGACAGTCAAAGATGCTAGAAAGAGTAGTGAAGCAGCATGATTTTAGACTAGATACATTTTGTTTTATTGTCTTGTCTTATTATCATGTAACTTGTTAATATATAAACCAAGAGTAGCTAGTAGAACAATTAACTAACAAAGCTTATTTTCAAAAGAGAAATAGACAAGGTTGTATCTGCTAAGAATTTCTCTGTAAGTTTTATTGTTCACTTGTAAGCAGCTGTGTGCTATTCAAAGCATCACAGAGTTTTCAAATTGATATATACTGTTAGGTCACACAACACTGTAGAAGGGGGTTGAATACAGTGTAGAATACAATCAAATCGATTTAAAGCACAAGTAACAAAAAACAGATGTATTCGATATAACAAACTCTGTTACAATGGAACTGTTCTCTCTCAGTGATGAACAAATATCACGAGAGCTGCTAGGTTACAATATATGATCTTCTCGATTATCGTAACTCTTATAGAGTAAACCTATGTCGTGTTTATATAGACACACAGTTACAAGATAACTTCTAGTTGATATGGAATATAATTCTGTCTCCTAAAATTTATCAACCAGATATCTTATATAATTCTTCTAGTCCTCGAACTCTTTCCATGCATATCTTATTCCGTATTAGTTTCGATCTTCTTTCCTGTAAATCAGCTTCCTTCCTTAACTGTTAGTCCTCCATTACTTAAGTTCTGACATCCATCTTCTGATATTATCTTCTGATAATTTAAGTCCTGATATCCTTAAGTCCTGACTTCCAGTAAGTCCTGATTTCAGTAAGAACTGATATTTCCTGTTAGTTAAGATCTGAAAACTAAACATGAAACATATTAGACATGACATCTCAAATATATCCAACAATCTCCCCCAACTTGTAAATTATGCAAGAATATACAAGTTAATAGATTTGATGATGTCAAAAACACTTAAGTTCAAATGCAATAAGAGTTTAATAAGACTATAAATTACAACTTACAAAACATCCAGCTTTACCAACATCACTGAATCAATCTGAATCCATTATGATTCTTAACAAAATCATTTATCAAATTATCTTCAGCTTTCTTCAGAACTTCAGCTAACTGTGCTTTGACCTGCATCAGTTCTTCTTCTTTACTTTCACCAATTTGATAAATGGCTGTTTCGAGAGCTTCAATGGATGTTCTTTCAAGACCATCACCAAGTCTGATAACCTTAGGATGTGAAGAGTTTTCATTATAACATAAGAGTCTTCCTTTCAGAATAACTTCCACCTTAGCAGAATTCTTCAGCATAGGAATTTCTCTTCCATCACCTTCAGTAATCATTGGACTATAATGAGAAGTCTTTGTACCAGAGATTCTGAATAGATCTCTTATAGCCTTCAAAATATATTCTGACCATCTTCTTGTAACATCAGATTTTACTTCTAGAAGATAATGAATATGTTGAAGTTCTCTGATAGACTTCTTTAATACATCAGAATTAGCTAATCTATAAGTCCTTCCATCATTGAGAAATATGATTAATTTCTCTTTCAGATTCTCCTTGTCATGAGCATCTATCACAACTTGAGCAGACAACACCTTGTCAAGGTGCCTTTGTTTGATTTGTTCATATGGTTTGTCTGTCAATATGAAAGGATCTCTTAGAGGAACCTCTACTCCTATTTGAATTTTCTCTTCATCAGAACCTAATCCAGCTCTATCTCTAGGTTGCTTGGCCTTCAACCCAAATGTAGCAAGTTGATTAATCATGAGATTGGATTTTGGTTCAACTGGAGTAGCTTTCTTCCATAACAACTTCTTCTTATCAGCAATTGTCAATTTATTCAAATCAACTTGAGCATTATCAGCAGTTGATGTCTTGATAGCTTGATCAGAATTTGCTGTTTCTTCTGTACCTTCATGTCCTTTATTCTGAACAACAACTTGAGCAGTGTCAGAGGTTGTTTTAGAATCTTTACTTATCTTTCTTCTTTTCAGAATTTGAACAGTTTCATCTTCAACAAGATTATCATCAGATACTTGAACCATTTTACACACTGGTTTCATCAGATCTTGAGAAGTTTTCAAGTCCAGTAACTTGGTTGGTTCATTATTTTTTCCTTTCCCTTTGTCTTTGGGATTACTCTCAGTCTATGATCTAGTTCTGAACTTTGAAGTTTCATAATTTGACTTTTCTTTGATCACAATGCCCTTTTCCTTTGGCCTTGGAGGTTTCTTTGCATCAGAAGCTTTAGACTTAGGATTTGTCTTCTCAGCAGCAAATCTAGCTTCTTCCTTCTTGAGAGTTTCTAAATCCATTCCTGGATTGTGTTTCAGAAATAATCTTCTTGCTATCTCCTCATCAAGTGTCTGGATTTTAGGATCTTTGTAATAAACAGTAGTCTGCTTCCCCTTTAACTTCAGAGTTTGTAAGAACTTCTGAGAGTCTTCAGATCCTGACTAAATCAGAATATCAGAACTTGACATCAGACTTTGCTTATCACCACTTGACTTCAGTCTTTGAGCATTCACAGCATCAAAACTTGACTTGTTCCGAATAGAAGATTTTCCTTGAACTTTTCTTTGACATATGCTCTTTTCAGAGTTTCCCTGGTCATCACCTTTATCATCCTTTTTCTTCAGTTCTTGAGTAGGTGAGCATTTGGACTTAACTACCTTCTCCCCCTTTTTGGAATCATCAGGAAGTAAGAGAGAAAGAAGAAGTTCAACTGAAGATTGGATTTCATCAAATTGAGCTTTCTGAGAAGCTTGATTAACCAGAACCTCAGCAATTTGGGCCTGTTGCTTCTCTTGAGTTTTCTCAATGGCTGCAACTTTTTCAGAAATAGGTCTGATATACATGTTTTTGTCAGGCTTGAGCACCTGATCGAGCTTATCAGCTTGTTGTCTGAGTGTATCAACCTTTTTATGAGTAGCAATATGTAGACCATGAAGATGTTTTGTAGACAGAGCTGTGATCTTGAGTTATGTCTTGAAATCAGCATTTGTGAGCAACTCATCAGCTTTTGCAATATGCTCTGTCAGAATTTTAGAACATGGAATAAAATCTGATTCATTCCACTTCTTGGTCCACTCAACACCTCTGTGAGTATCCTCCCAAGGAATAGGTGCTTCATTTTCAACAAATTTCTTCACCAATTCTTCCTTGCCCAAAATAGGTACTAGAGTCTCAGCAGAAACACTGTCATCAGAACTTGAGGAAGACTCATTCTGTTCTGAGAGCTCAACAGTGTGTGAAGAAACTGGAGATTCAGGATTTACATCATCTAAATTCTGATCAGCAGAATTTATCTCCAGAGCTGGTGTCTTTGATGTAGATGGAGCCTCCAGATAAAGAACTTCAGGTATATTCAAATTATAAATATCTATTTCAGAAATATCAGTTTATTCTTTAGCATCATTTGTAGCTTTAATAGGAGAGACAGGAGGGGTAAGAACTGTGTCATTAGCAGTGTTTTTGGCTTGAGCTGGAAGGGCTGTAATAATAATTGGTTCTTGTGAGATCAGTGATTCCTGATCCCCTTCCTCAGCTTCTTCAGTATCTTCTGATGTAGCCTTAGCCAAATACCTCATTGCCTTCATTTTCTTCAATCTCCTTGCCAATGAAGGAGTTGCTTCAGCAGCATCAAAATTGACAAATTTCTTTTTCAAAGTGTTAGAACTTTGAGCTGCTGTTTCTTTCTGAGAAGTAACATTCTCAGCTTCAACTATCACAGGTTCAGATGCATGAACTCGTGCTTCAAATGTTTCCTCTTCACTCTCAGACTCATCTTTGAGAATCATCTTCCTTCTCTTTTGTGGAGGTTGAGGAACAGACTTTGTTCTCTTAGAAGGTTTGAAAGATGAAGGTCTGGTTGTTTGTGCTGATGGTTGAGAAGTCTGAGTTGTTTGTGTAGAGGTAGTAGGTGTTGATGGTTGAGGTTCTGATGGTTGGACATTAGGATATAATGCAGTGTATTTCACTGGATCATAGATTATTAAGGATTGTTTGACAGATAAAGATATTTGGAGGGGTCTCAACACAGCCTTCTTATTATCAGTAGATAATAAGTCATTAAAAGCTCTTTTGGATAGTTTGAATGATGGAAGTAATTCATGAGCTACTTGGGGCTTATTATCACAACACAAGCTATAAATAAGCTGACAGAATCTAGCAAAATAGACAGTATTTCTATCTTCTGTCATCCTATCCCCAATGAAACCTAAAACAACACTTGCATAATCAAAATTAGTTTGATTAATGAGAGCATACCCGATTTGTTGACTCAGGATGGGGATGGCATCAAAATTAGAATATTTGTTTACAAAAGTCTTGGTGATGCAGTCAAAGAAGAAACTCCATTACCTCCTTATGTAAGGTCTCTTCAATTGACCTAGCTTGGCCAATGTCCTTTCATACCCCAGACTGGCCATCATATTTTGAAGAACTGGCTCCTCAACAGTGGAATAGGCGCAGTTCTCAGGCAGCTGCAGTGCTTGGCGTACTGTAGCCAAAGTTACGACATGCTCGTCCTCCCCTGATGAAAAGATTATACTTGGGGACCCTTGAGCACCACCATCATCATAAACTCCACTTCTCCAGAACTCCAGCACTTGAGTTCCAGAGACTGCATCAGGTTGGGTTAGAGCGTACCCAATATCAGAATTAGTGAGAAAATCCTGAATGAAGTGAAGTTCCGATGGAGCTTCAGCCTTGCTAAGAATGGCGGAGTAGTTGTTAGGAACAAACTTAGCTCCATTGAAAATCACATCTTTTGGTGCCATCTCTGTAAGAAATTAAGTGAGACAGAGAGTGTTTGCAAAGTGTTTGATAAAAGTCCTGAAAGAAGACCGCTTCAGAGAATATTATAGAAAGAGAGAATAAGAGAGATGAAAAATAGAAAAGTAAATAAAAGATTAGAAAATCTTTTCACTCCCATATATATACTCTCTTCACCCAACAGTTATATTTTTGAAGAACGCATGAACAGTCAGTAAAAAGTTAAAATAGGGGTTAATGGGCACGTAAAATAGGCAATAATTATTGTGCACATGCAGTTATTCAAAACCAACACGTTAACCACTAACCCATAATGATTATGACCATTTTTATCTCACCCAATTTTATTCTGATTTAAATATGACTGTTTCAGATTTTACCACAAATAAGTCAAGTAAAGAAAAATGCCACGTAAGCATCAAAGATTTCATCAGGATTTAATATTAGAACTTAACTTATATCAGATTTTAACAGTCATCAGAACATGGCTTCTGTACTCAAAAAATGAATATCTTTTTTTTAGTAATTCTTCATACAAATACTGACTTATTTTCTTTAAAGTTTAATCATCAAAACTTCCATCAAAACTTGTCCTCGGAATTTATGCAAATGACACCTAACTATTTGTCAAAAACAACTTAATCACCACAGTAATTTTTCATCATTCATATGGAGTGAAAGTGTAATCATTCAGCAAAATATCAGATAAGGATTAAAGTCTGATCAACTTCAGTACATCTTACAAATAAGGCATAACTAAGAAAAATGCTTAAAATATGTCATCAGTCATGATGTCTACTATAGAACAAATTTATGCAAGAGTCCACCTCAACTGTTTGTGCTCATTTTATGCATCTTTTGAAATTCCCTTTTACAGTGGCTTCTCAGTGTAAGTGAGTCACGACTGCTTATCAGAATTTATGCTGTCATCAGAGTATTTCTCCAGTAATCATAGAGTGTGAAAAGTCACCAAGAAAAATATTTGTTTTTTTAATGCATATTACTTAATACCAGCAATGCCCTTGGGTCTTCCCTTTCATATTTTTACTCTAGATCTCAAATGAGTACCTGACTTTTATTCTTTTCTTTTCTTTTGATAAGTGAGGCTTATCAGCACTTAGTTCATTCTTAAGATTTACTGACATCAGAATTTGACAGATAAGAAACAAGAATCTAGTTTGTGACGTAGTAATAAGATACACAAAGTAAACTTGACTAAGCTCAATATTAGAATATGCTTGTGTTAATGAGTTTCCACATATACAACTAATTCAAATATGGGATTTCTAGTATGTTAAAGACTACTAGGTCAACATCTAGCACAGTTATCCTCATTGGATTGAATAGTCACAGAACATTCAAAACACTTATCAGAGTATATAAATCCACATCAGATAACAACCAGCATTTAAAGAATTTTCAAATTAAGCACATATTACATATAGATAATATAGTCTGTAAACACTGATCATAAAGTCTGATGCATGAGAACAAAAACTAAGCAGATTTAGAGAAAGAACCTGAAACCATTCCAAGTTCATTTACCAATCTTATAAAAGTACATTCACATAATGGTTTTGTGAAGATATCTGCTAGTTGTTGATCTGTTGGAACAAAATGCAATTCCACTGTACCTTCATCCACATGTTCCCTTATGAAATGGTACCTAATGCTGATGTGCTTTGTCATTAAGTGTTGAACTGGATTACCTGTCATAGCAATAGCACTTTGATTATCACAGTAAATAGGGATTTTAGAAAATTCTAACCCATTATCCAGTAACTGATTCTTCATCCAAAGAATCTGTACACAACAGCTTCCTGCAGCAATATATTCTGCTTCTGCAGTTGATGTGGAGATTGACTTTTGTTTCTTGCTAAACCAAGAAACCAATCTGCCTCCAAAAAATTGGCAGCTTCCACTAGTGCATTTCCTGTCTATTTTGCATCCTGCAAAATTTACATCTGAGTAACCAATTATCTTAAAATCTGATTCCCTAGGATACCACAATCCTAGATCAGCTGTACCCTTAAGGTACTTGAAAATTCTTTTCACAGCTAATAAGTGAGGTTCTCTTGGATCAGCCTGAAATCTTGCACAAAGACAGGTAGCATATATGATATCATGTCTACTTGCAGTTAGATAGAGTAATGAGCCAATCATACCTTTGTAGTTAGTAATATCTACTGATTTACCAGTATCCTTATCTAACTTGGTTGCTGATAAGTGGCATTTTATACCACTTAGAATGTCTTATAATAGCTTGAATTGATGTCTTGAAATCAAGTATTTTGCCTATTTGATGCGTTTTTCTAGTATTTGCGCCTTTCAGGGTATTACTTGCATTTGTGGAGAGATTTTATCAAGAATAAGCCTTAGTATGTGTTTGGCATTGTAAGTGGGAAGATAGAAGCAGAATGCAACGAAGAACGGGAGCAAAATAAAGATTTTTTCCAGAAAGGGCCAGGGCACCCGCTCAGCCTGGCTGAGCCGCCGCTCAGGAAGCTGGGCGCCCGCTCAGGAATGCTGAGCGGCTGCTCAGGGGCGTGAATTTAAATTCTGATTTTTAGAGTTCTTATTCTGCTGGACTTCTAACTTCTTGGATAGCTGGGAATTATGGGGCTTCTATATAAGTAGATTTCAGAGACGTTTCACGTGTGTTCAATCGTAGTATCAATCGAGGAGCGAGAAGATAAGGAAGAAGACCGTTTTAGCACACCGCAATGAAGAGGAAGCTTAGTTTCTTGTGATTCTTTTATTCATTGTAACAGTGGATGCTAGTTTTCTTTACTTTGAACCTATTTACTCTTGTGACGTACTCTGGTTTAATATAAGTAGTTTATTTAGTTATTCTCGTGTGTTATTATCATGTTTTCATATGAACCCATGGTGACGATGAGTTCAATCATGGGCTAATCGTAATCATGGGGTCGTAACGGATTTACTATGGAATTCTTTAGATAGTTGTTTAATACCTTAGTGTGTGATGATTGTATGATATCTAGTATTGGTTGTGCTTATTCATCTTATGTGCATCGCGAACATATAGGATAGGGTGTTAATCTCTGGTGAAGCGACGGTGGATCTTGAGGTTTAGAACTTGCCATGCTAGCATAGGTTCATGTATGTGTATGCATGATTAGTGGATAAATCTAACCGTTTTACTTACCCTGTATAATCATAAGGAATAACTTGTGCTTAAATCGTTATGTTGTCAAATTCTGTAGACATATAGGGTCTCAACATAATTGATGCCTATTCAACTTCTATCTTAATTGTGGATGTTTGGTAGAATGGTATTAGTACAATGAAAGTTGGCTTTTATCAGTTTCGTGTTGTTCGATTAAAATCATCACCGTTACATGCTAAGGTTAATAACAATAACTTTTGAAGGAAGTAGTAATGAAGTTGTGATCTCATGTGTGTTTAATATTGTTAATTCAAGTATCAATTAAATGTTTAATTCTCGTAGTTAATTATAGTTAATAATTAGTTAATCAAATCAAAGTGTTATTTTCTTGACATTGATAAGTAATCATACATTGGTGAGTAAAAGTAATTGAAAATAATTAATCTGAGTCTCTGTGGTAACGAACTAGAAAGTATTCTATATTACTTGCGAACGCGTATACTTGCGTGTATTATTAGCGTGTGTTTTCACTCTAACAAGTTTTTGGCGCCGCTGCCGGGGACTCAGCGTATTTGTTTAGTTTATGTACTTACCATCAGTGGTCATTAGGACTTATTGATTAAGACGTGTTACTTATTGTTTCCAGTCGTGTTTCAGGTACTTTAGCGAGCAGTTATGCAAACACGTTATCGTACTCGCAAGAGGACTTTAGATACGACTGAGGAGACAGAAAAGTTCTTGATATTCCGGAGAAAATAGATTTTGAAGATTCGGATACAGAATGTGAGCAGAAAGAACCAGTAATCATGGGTGATCATATAGTTCCGGCAGATCCAGCTCTTATGGACTTTTCTCGGCCTAAAATTGATGACATTCAATCGAGCATCCTTCATTCGGCTATTCAGGCTATCATTTTTGAAATCAAGCCGGGCACTATTCAGATGGTGCAAAATTAAGTTTCTTTCGGAGGTGCTTCTATTGAAGACCCCAACATGCACATCAGGAATTTTGTCGAGATCTGTAGTACTTTCAAATATAATGGTGTGACTGATGAGGCTATCAAGCTGAGGCTTTTCCCATTCTCTCTGAGGGATAAAGCTAAGGACTGGTTATATTCTGAACCAGCTGGGTCCATTATTACTTGGCAAGATCTTGCGTAAAAGTTTCTGGTAAAGTTCTATTTAATGGCGAAAACTGCGGCTATGAGGAGTGCTCTTACTCAGTTTGTGCAGCAGCCTACAGAATCCATGTGCGAAGCTTGGGAGCGCTACAAGGAGATGTTGAGAAAGTGTCCACATCATGGTATGCCTGATTAGATGGTGATCACTGGTTTCTATAATGGTTTGGGGGCCCAATCTCGGCCCATGCTCGATGCAGCAGCTGGAGGTGCCTTGTGGGCCAAAAGCTATACTGAGGCATATAATCTTATTGAGATTATGGCTGCAAATGAGCTTCAAAACCCAACTCAAAGGATGATGCCTGGGAAGGTAGCACGTATTCTGGAAGTTGATGCAGCTACAGCTATTGCAGCGCAGCTCCAAGCGCTGTCTATGAAGGTCGATTCTTTAGCCACCTATGGAGTCAATCAGATAGCTATGGTCTGTGAGCTTTGTGCAGGTTCTCATGCTACGGATCAGCGTTCTCTTGTCAATGAATCTGTTCAGTATGTGAAAAATTATCAGCGACCGCAACAGCCTGTGCCAACTACCTATCATCCTAACAACATAAATCATCCAAATTTCAGCTGGAGCAATAATCATAATGCTATTCAGCAACCATGTCAGCAAGGCGTAAGTAAACAGTTTAATCCACCCAGATTCCAGCAACCACAACATTATGCTCAAAGGCAATCATATCCTCAACAAGGAGGTTCAGCTCCACCTTCTAGTGCTGATTTCGAGGAACTTAAGTTGTTGTACAAAAGTCAGTTTGTTTCTATCAAGACCTTGGAAAATCAAATCGGTCAAATAGCCAATGCAGTGCTCAATCGTCAACCTGGCACACTTCCCAGTGATACTGAAGTGCTAGGAAGAAAGGAAGCTAAAGAGCAAGTCAAGGCTATTACCTTAAGGTCTGGAAAAGTTGCTGATGCTGAAAAAGCAAAGGATGGAGTAGCTGAAGTTGGTGATGAAGAAGCTAAGCAAAAGGAGAAAGTGGTGGAACCAAGGAAGACTACTGTTGAACACACTCTGCCTGAGGATAATACAGGGGAGAAACAGCTCTATCCTCAACCACCTTTCCCTAAGAGATTGCAACAACAAAAGCTGGATAAGCAGTTCGATAAGTTTCTGGAGGTGTTCAAGAAACTTTACATCAATATACCTTTCACTGAGGCTCTGGAGCAAATGCCTAGTTATGCGAAATTTATGAAGAGTATTCTTTCAAGAAAGGTGAAACTGGATGACCTTGAGACCGTTGCTCTAACGGAAGAGTGCAGTGTTGTGCTGCAACAAAAATTACCTCCAAAGCTTAAAGATCCAGGTAGCTTCACCATTCCTTGCACCATTGGCAAGTTGTCTTTTGACAAATGCCTGTGCGATTTAGGAGCAAGCATCAATCTGATGCCGTTGTCTATCTTCAAAAAGTTGAATTTGCCTGATCCAAAGCCCACCTACATGTCTCTACAATTGGCTCATCGTTCTATTACATACCCACGAGGCATAGTGGAGGATGCGCTAGTAAAGGTGGATAAGCTCTTCTTTCCTGCAGACTTTGTTATTCTGGATTTCGAGGATGATAAGAAGATTCCCATAATCTTGGGGAGACCTTTCTTGGCTACAGGCCGTACCTTGATAGATGTGCAGAAAGGTGAACTTACTATGAGGGTGCAGGATCAGGATGTGACATTCAATGTATTCAAAGCGATGAAATTCCCTACAGAAGACGAGGAGTGCTTAAAGGTGGATATGATTGATTCTGCGGTAACTTCAGAACTTGATCATATGCTAATGTCTGATGCATTAGAGAAAGCCTTAGTGGGGGAGTTTGACAGTGATGATGAGGATGGCAATGAGCAACTACAATATCTAAATGCTTCTCCTTGGAGGCGAAAGCTAAACATGCCGTTTGAATTTCTTGGTACTTCTGACCTCAAAAATGCTGAAGGAAAGCTCAAACCATCTACTGAGGAAGCACCTACCTTGGAGCTTAAACCATTGCCTGAACACTTGAGGTATGCTTTTTTTAGGTGATGCATCTACTTTACCTGTTATTATTACATCTGACCTTTCAGGTAGTGAGGAGGACAAGCTCTTAAGGATCTTGTGAGAATTCAAATTGGCTATTGGATGGACTATAGCAGACATAAAAGGGATCAGCCCGTCGTATTGCAAGCATAAAATTCTGCTAGAAGAAGGTAGTAAGCCAATAGTTGAGCAACAACGACGACTTAATCCTATCATGAAAGAAGTGGTAAAGAAAGAAAGTCTGAAGTGGCTGGATGCAGGAATCTTATATCCTATTTCTGATAATTCTTGGGTGAGCCCCGTGCAATGTGTACCTAAGAAAGGAGGTATTACTGTGGTAGTAAATGAGAAGAACGAGCTCATTCCCACTCGAACAGTCACAGGATGGAGGGTATATATGGATTACAGAAAGTTGAATAAGACCACGAGGAAGGATCACTTCCCTCTTCCATTTATTGACCAGATGCTTGACAGGTTGGCCGGTCATGAGTATTATTGTCTTCTGGATGGCTATTCGGGGTATAATCAGATTTACATTGCACCAGAGGATCAAGAAAAAACTACCTTCACTTGTCCATTTGGCACGTTTGCTTTTCGTAGAGTTTCTTTTGGCTTATGTGGCGCACCTGCCACTTTTCAGAGATGTATGATGGTTATATTCTCTGATATGATTGGAAATAATGTCGAAGTGTTCATGGACGACTTCTCCGTCTTTGGACATTCGTATGATGAATGTTTGAATAATCTTTGTGCGGTGCTTAAAAGGTGTGTGGAAACTAATTTGGTGCTCAATTGGGAAAAATGTCACTTTATGGTGCGTGAAGGCATTATCATTGGGCATAAGGTCTCTAGCAAGGGTCTTGAGGTGGAAAAAGCCAAGGTGGGAGTCATTGAAAATCTTCCACCACCTGTTTCTGTGAAGGGAATCCGTAGTTTTCTTGGTCATGCGGGTTTTTATCGGCGTTTCATTAAGGACTTCTCGAAGATATCTAAGCCATTGTGCAACTTACTCGAGAAGGATGTGCCTTTAAAATTTGATGATGAATGCTTGGCGGCATTCGAGACTCTCAAGAAGAGTTTGATAACTACACCAGTTATTACGGTACCTGATTAAACAGAGCCTTTTGAGATGATGTGTGATGCGAGTGATTATGCGGTGGGCGCAGTTCTTGGGCAGCGCAAGAATAATCTCTTTCATGTGGTCTACTATGCTAGTAAGACTTTAAATGGAGCTCAAATGAACTACACCACTACTGAGAAGGAGCTCTTGGCTATAGTCTTTGGTTTTGAAAAATTTCGATCTTATTTGCTTGGGACAAAGGTGACAGTGTTCACTGATCATGCGGCCATTCGCTATTTGGTTTCCAAGAAGGATTCGAAGTCTAGACTAATTCGTTGGGTGCTCTTGCTACAGGAATTTGAGTTAGAGATCAAGGATCGAAAAGGTACTGAGAATCAAGTAGCTGACCATCTCTCTAGATTGGAGAATCCCGATTCTACTTCATATGATAAGACATTGATCAATGAATCTTTTCTGGATGAGCAGTTGTTCGCAGTTCAGGAGGAAGAGCCATGGTTCGCAGATATTGTGAACTATCTTGTCAGCAATATAATGCCTCCTAATATGAATACAGCTCAAAAGAAGAAGTTTTTGCATGAGGTGAAGTGGTACATGTGGGATGAACCGTATTTGTTTAGAAAGGGAGCTGACCAAATCATTAGGAGATGTATCCCATTCTGTGAGACGGAGGGGATATTACGAAACTGCCACTCCACAGTTTATGGTGGACATTATAGTGATGAAAAGACGGCAGCTCGTATTCTGCAAGCAGGTTTTTTCTGGCCTACTTTGTTTAAGGATGCTCATCAGTTCGTTTTAAGGTGTGATCGTTGCCAAAGAGTGGGGAATCTAACGAGGAAGGATGAGATGTCGTTAAATGTGATGCTTGAAGTCGAGGTCTTTGATGTTTGGGGAATTGATTTCATGGGGCCATTTATCTTGTCCTGCAATAATCAGTACACCTTGTTGGCATTCGATTATGTCTCAAAATGGGTAGAAGTCAATACTCTACCAATGAATGATGTAAAGGTAGTGTTGAATTTTCTTCATAAGCAGATTTTCACAAGGTTTGGAACACCACGAGTAATCATAAGTGATGAGGGGTCGCATTTCTGCAACCGTAAGTTAACTTCTATGATGCAGCGCTACAATGTGAATCATCGTGTTGCTACTGCCTATTATCCATAAATGAATGGTCAAGCGGAAGTGTCTAATAGAGAGATCAAGCGCATTCTAGTGAAAGTTGTTTGTCCGTCAAGGAAGGATTGGTCTTTAAAGCTCGATGAAGCTGTTTGGGCTTACAGAATAGCATACAAGACTCCACTTGGGATGTCCCCGTTTCAACTTGTTTATGGTAAGGGATGTCATTTACCTGCGGAGCTTGAGCATAAGGCTTATTGGGCGTTGAAGAAGTTGAACCTTGATCTAGATGCAGCTGGAAAGAAGCGGATGCTTCAGTTAAATGAACTTGATGAATTTCGACTCCAAGTGTACGAGAACAACAAAATGTACAAGGAAAAAGTGAAAAGGTGGCACGACAGGAAGTTATATCCTAAGTCATTCGAGCCGGGGCAGCAAGTTCTCTTATTCAACTCTCGTCTCCGACTTTTTCCTGGAAAGTTGAAATCAAGGTGGTCTGGACCTTTTATTGTCAAAACTGTGTTTCCACATGGAGCGGTGGAGATTTTTGAAAATGATCTGGGCCAAGCATTCAATGTTAATGGTCAGCGTTTGAAGCATTACTATGGGGACACGGCAAACCGGGAAGTGGTTAGTGCCGTTTTATTGTCAACTTGAGTGAAGTACCCTACGTCAAGCTAATGACGAAAAAGAAGCGCTTCTTGGGAGGCAACCCATGATTTGTTATTTAGGAACCCTTAGAAGTTAGTAACCTAGCCAAAACCACAAAAAAATCTGAAAAGCAGGCCAAGAATTTTTTTTCAGAAGGTCCCTAAGCGCCCGCTCAGCTCTGCTGAGCGACCGCTCAGCAAGCCGGGCGCCCGCTCAGCTTTGCTGAGCGACCGCTCAAGGCCCGACTGCCTTAAATTTTTTAAGCCTAATAAAAAGCCAAAAAAATCAGAAAATGTAAAAAATCAAAACACAACCCACGAGCTATTTTCCCATAAGGCCCGACTGCCATGAATACAAGTGGTATTCAAGCTCTGATTTTTGCAACTTTAGCCGTGGCTTATATAGGGGAATCCATGGAGGGCCATCATTGACTAGTTTTTGAAAGATTCTTTTTTAGCTTATCCCCAAGCAATGTATGCGTGGCTAAAAAAAATAGAATCTAATTCTAATTAGGAAATCTAAATATACAACTCACTATATACAATCTAGAGTAATAGCCAAAGATATTAGAGTAGAGAGTTGTAAAATAAAAAACATACAACTATTCCATAAACTCCCCCATACACTTTTAACCTTAAAATCTCTCACATATTCAAAAACACAAATTTTAAGCACTTTTTCTCAGTTTCAATGGCACCCAAGAGATCCAGGACGATTGATAGCAGCAGCACTATTCCTACTGCTGATGGTAATGTTGCGAGACCTCGTTTATTTGATAGGACTGCTGAGGAGGAGTATACTAGGCTTCTGGGTAAGCCGATTTTGAAGGAGAGGGGATTCTTACCATCGGGGAGGGATGGTGACTTGTTGCCGATGATTGCTGAAAAAGGTTGGATTTCTTTTTGTGAGTCACCGGAGGCAGTTCCGATGAACGTGGTTCGCGAGTTCTATGTGAACGCAAAGGCTGAAAAGAATGGGTTTTCTGTTGTGCATGGGTTAACAGTGGATTATCATCCTGAGGCGATTCGCCGTGTGATTGGGCAGCGACAGCGGAAGCCCACAGAGGAGAATTGGAATGAGAAGACTGATTTTGACTTGGATTTGATTTGTGCTACTCTCTGTCGTCTGGGCACGGTTTGGACGTTCAAGACTGGGACTAACGAGTATCGTCATTTTCCGGCGATTGCGATGAATAGGTATGCGCGTGCATGGAATGCCTTTATTTGTGCTAATATTCTGCCTACTTCACATGCACATGAGATTACAGTTGAGCGAGCATAGTTGTTATGGGGTATTTTGAATGAGGAGTACTATGTGGACCTTGTTACAAAGCTTTGCCGAGCAGTGGGAGTTCAGTGGCCTTCTCACGAGCAGTTGCAGATGTCGGCCACTCCTATTGATTCCGGGACTCTGAATGCGATGCGGGAGTGGACTGGTGGAGAGCCCGAGGAGCATGGGTCGGGTTATCATCTTTCAGTGGGCGTCCAGCAGCTGGTGCTACCATGGCGAGACCGGGGCGTGATGAGGCAGGCTCTTCTAGAACTCAGGAGGGTGTTGCGATGGCTGATGCCCAGTATAGGAGGCTGTCGAGGAGGATGGATGCTATGTACGAGACGCAGAGTAGGTTTGCTCAAGAGCTCACCCTTGTACTTGGGACTGCTTTTAGAGGCCTTGGAGCTGACATCCAGTGGCCCGTTTTTGGTGAGGACTCTGCGTATCCGCCTCCTGATACTCCACCCTCTGTGGGTGATGATGATGATTTCTCCGAGTAGGTATACCCTGTGTTCCTTTCTATTACCTTCACTGCGGACAGTGAAGATTTTAAGTTTGGGGGTGGTAGTTAAGGAATATTTTGTGTGTGTGTCATATAGTTGCATATTCATGATAGTTTAGTTCATATAATTGCATATTTTTGCCATATAGTTTTTTTTTTCATTTTATAGCTCATGCATATACCATGATCCCTTTTGCGTTGCTTTACCAATTAATTTGTGATGTTGATGCGAGTGTAGTGATAGCGTTAGAGTGATGTTGAGTCTTGTAGGTTGACATGCATGCTAGAAACACTTGTAATTTCATGAAGTTTTAGAGAATGCTTAAGGACTAGATTGTTGTCATGGTTTGATGGTTTTTGAGGTTAATCTATTGATTATTCTTAGAATTTATAATAGGTTCTTAGTGATAAAAGGCATGAAAAGAAAAATTGGAGTAAAAAAAATTGGAATTCATTGCTAATTGTGGCTAGGCGTCAAATGGCTAGTAGCCGGCTCATATTTTTATGCGAGTAGTCTAGGGTTGAGCAAGATGGAGCGAAACGCACTTGCTCAGAAATAGGAAAAAAAATAATAGAAAATAAAAAAAAAAAAAAAGAAAGAAATAAAATAATAAAGAGTTAATGCATAATTGATCACGAGTGGGCTTTTTGGTATTCGAGTTATTAAGTTCTTAGGGGACTTTCTGCCTAGTGACCTAAGGCTTTTAAAGTCTGGGATCCGCTAACCTAACGCTTGCTACATGGATGCCATTGTATAAGTCTTTTGTGGACCTCACTCATTGCACGGTCAAATAAGCATTTGTTGTGTGTTAAATAAAAAGCATGATTCCGTAATAAGCTATAGTAATCTTGAAGTGTTATAAGTCATTTTGTGCCTAGAAATTTATTCTTCATATAATCATGTGATTGCCTTGAGGATAGTCGAGTTATGATAATTGATCTAGTTTCGAAGCATATCTGTTAAGCATCCGCACACACCACGTTCATGGTTGCATGTTAGTTTGCATGATTTGATTGATCTTTATTCGCCTAATTGCATTTGTTGAGATGTCATGAATTGGTTGGTTTGGTCATAGTAAAGGGGATCACTGCATTTCATATAGATTGTATTCATGCATGTTTTTGTTTGTTTTTGAGTCTGTGACGCTTGAGGACAAGCATCGATTTAAGTTTGGGGGTGTGATAAGTGGCATTTTATACCACTTAGAACGTCTTATAATAGCTTGAATTGATGTCTTGAAATCAAGTATTTTGCGTATTTGATGCATTTTTCTAGTGTTTGTGCATTTCAGGGTATTACTTGCATTTGTGGAGAGATTTCATCAAGAATAAGCCTTAGTATGTGCTTGGCATTGTAAGTGAGAAGATAGGAGTAAAATGCAGCGAAGAACGGGAGCAAAATAAAGATTTTTTCTAGAAAGGGTCTGGGCGCCCGCTCAGGAATGTTGAGCGGCCGCTCAGGGGTGTGAATTTAAATTCTGATTTTTAGAGTTCTTATTCTGCTGGACTTCTAACTTCTTGGATAGCTGGGAATTGTGGGGCTTCTATATAAGTAGATTTTAGAGACGTTTCACATCTGTTGAATCGTAATATCAATCGAGGAGCGAGGAGATAAGGAAGAAGACCGTTTTAGCACACCGCAACGAAGAGGAAGCTTAGTTTCTTGTGATTCTTTTATTCGTTATAACAGTAGATGCTAGTTTTCTTTACTTTGAACCTATTTACTCTTGTGGCGTACTCTGGTTTTATATAAGTAGTTTATTTAGTTATTCTCGTGTGTTATTATCATGTTTTCATATGAACCCATGGTGATGATGAGTTCAATCATGGTCTAATCGTGATCATGGGGTCGTAACGGATTTACTATAGAATTCTTTAGTTAGTTGTTTAATACCTTAGTGTGTGATGATTGTATGATATCTAGTATTGGTTGTGCTTATTCGTCTTATGTGCGTCGCGAACATATAGGATAGGGTGTTAATCTCTTGTGAAGCGACAGTGGATCTTGAGGTTTAGAACTTGCCATGCTAGCATAGGTTCATGTATGTGTATGCATGATTAGTGGGTAACTCTAACCATTTTACTTACCCTGTGTAATCATAAGAAATAACTTGTTCTTAAATCGTTATGTTGTCAAATTCTGTAGACATATAGGGTCTCAACATAATTGATGCCTATTCAACTTCTATCTTAATTGTAGATGTTTGGTAGAATGGTATTAGTACAACGAAAGTTGGCTTTTATCAGTTTCGTGTTGTTCGATTATATCATCACCGTTACATGCTAAGGGTAATAACAATAACTATTGAAGAAAGTAGTAATGAAGTTGTGATCTCATGTGTGTTTAATATTGTTAATTCAAGTATCAATTAAGTGTTTAATTCTCGTAGTTAATTATAGTTAATAATTAGTTAATCAAATCTAAGTGTTATTGTCTTGACATTGAGAAGTAATCATACATTGGTGAGTGAGTGTAATTGAACATAATTAGTCTGAGTCTCTGTGGGAACGAACTAGAAAGTATTCTATATTACTTGCGAACGCGTATACTTGCGTGTATTATTAGCGTGTGTTTTTGCTCTAATAGTTGCAGTGGCCATGGGAGTGGATGCAGTTGAACAATCTTGCATTCCAAATTTCTTCAGTAAATTTCTGGTATACTTGGACTGACAGATAAAAGTGCCTTCTTCAGTTTGCTTGACTTGAAGGCCCAGAAAATAGCCAAGTTCTCCCATCATACTCATTTGATGTCTTGACTGCATTAGCTTTGCAAACTTCTCACACAGTTTGGAATTAGTATAACCAAATATGATATCATCAACATATATCTGTACCAAAAGTAAGTCATTTTCATGGTTGAGGTAGAATAAGGTCTTGTCAATTGTGTCTCTGTGAAATCCACTTTCCAGAAGGAATTGAGCTAAAGTCTCATACCATGCTCTTAGAGCTTGCTTAAGGCCATAAAGTGCTTTGTCAAGCCAGTAGACATGATTGGGAAATTTAGGATCTACAAAGCCTGGAGGTTGTTCAACATATACCTCTTCTTCCAATTCTCCATTGAGAAAAGCACTTTTCACATCCATTTGAAAGAATTTAAACTTCTTGTGAGCAGCATAAGCCAAAAAGATCCTTATGGCTTCTAATCTAGCAACTGGTGCAAATGTTTCATCATAATCAATACCCTCCTGTTGAAAGTAGCCTTTAGCAACCAGTCTTGCTTTATTCCTTATAATTATGCCATCACTGTCAGTTTTATTTCTGAACACCCATTTTGTACCAACAACTGATCTGTTCTTTGGTCTAGGCACTAGGGTCCAGACTTTATTTCTTTCAAATTCATTTAACTCTTCCTGCATTGCTTGCACCCAATCAGCATCTTGAAGAGCGTCTTCCACTTTCTTTGGCTTAGTCTGAGATGGAAAAGAATGATAGAGACATTCATTTGAAGTTGTAGTTCTAGTTCTGACACCTGCTTCAGGATTTTCAATGATTAAATCAGGTGTATGTGCTTTAGTCCACTTCCTTGCAGATGGAAGTTGATCTCTAGAACTGGATCCTCCCCCATGCTTCATGATGTCTCCATCAGCATATTCTGATACCCCCCTGTAGTTATGCTCTCTGAGACTTCAGAATATTAATTTGATTTTTCAGAAGTTGAAGAATCAGAGCTTCCAGAATTACCAGACTTTGGCTCATCAGAACTAGATGAATCAAAACTTGAAGAGTCAGTGATAGGTTCTGATGCTTCTCGAGAGTCTTGAGATGTGGTAGGATCTTCAGCTTGCTCCCCCTGGACAGGTGCATTTTCCTTTGGAGTTGTTACCACAGTTTCAATAACATCAGAACTTAATCCATCAGAACTTATAGGATCAGAATTTTCAGAATCAGAATTTAAATCTTCATTCTCAAATCTCAGCTAATCATGATCATCAAAATCTTCAAGTCCAGTAATCTTCTTATCATCAAAAGAGACATTGATAGATTCCATGACAACTCTTGTTCTTAAATTGTAGACTCTGAAGGCTTTTGTGGAAAGTGGATATCCAACAAAAATTCCTTCATCAACTTTTAGATCAAATTTTGACAGCTGCTCAGTATGAGTCTTAAGAACAAAACACTTGCAACCAAATACATGAAAGTATTTCAGATTTGGCTTCTTCTTCAGCATTTCATATGGTGTTTTTCCATGCTTGTTTATGAGTGTTGCATTTTGTGTAAAACAAGCAGTCTGCACAGCTTCAGCCCAAAAATAGGTTGGTAGCTTTGCTTCATCAAGCATTGTTCGTGCAGCTTCAATGAGAGTCCTGTTCTTTCTTTCTACAACTCAATTTTGCTGTGGAGTTCCAGGTACATAAAATTCCTGTTTGATTCCATGATCTTTGCAGAACTCTTCCATGATTGAATTCTTGAACTCAGTGTCATTATCACTCCATATGATTTTAACAGAATCTTTGATCAATTTATCCAGTTGTCTAACATGATCAGTTAGGGTAGATGCAGTTTCAGTCTTCTTATGCAAGAAGTACACCCATGTGTACCTTGCGAACTCATCCACTATAACCATAGCATATTTCTTCTTTGCAATAGACATGACATTGACTGGACCAAATAGATCAACATGCAGTAGGCGATAAGGCTCAAGAATTGATGACTCAGTTTTGCTCTTGAAAGAAGATTTTCTTTGTTTTGCCTTCTGACATGAATCACAAAGGCCATCAGGAGCAAATACTGTTTTTGGCAGTCCTCTCACAAGATCTTTCTTTACTAGCTCATTTATATTGTTGAAATTTAAATGAGAGAGTTTCTTGTGCCAATTCCAGCTTTCTTCAATTGATGCTCTACTCAACAGACAGAATGCAGAACCATCAGTACTTATTAAAAGTCTGGCTTCATAAATGTTACCATGCCTATATCCTTTCAGAACCACTTTTCCTGTTGAATTACTTATAACTTTACGGTGTTCTTCAAAGAAATCCACATGATAACCTCTATCACAGATTTGACTTATACTCAACAGATTGTGTTTATTCCTGAGACTAGAGTTACTGTTTCAATGATGACATTCCCAAGATTGATCTTGCCATATCCCAGAGTTTTCCCAACATTGCCATCTCCATAAGAAACTCCTGGGCTAGCTTTCTCCACAAAGTCTGATACCAGGGCTTTATTTCCAGTCATATGTCCTGAACATCCACTGTCCAGAAGTAGGATGTTCTTCCTGTTGCCTTGCAATCACAAAGACCACTAAAGATTAGTTTTAAGGACCCATACTTGCTTGGATCCTTTGGCCTTTTTAAGTTTGTTAACATTTGTAGCGGATTTAACATCAGAGTTTATGCTAATAATTTTCTTATCAGTATTAACATTATCAGACTTTGCATCATACTTTACACTAGAAGGAATTAAAGTAATTTTCTTCAAAGAAGGTTTTATCTGATAATAATCATAGTACAAACTATGATATTCCTTACAAGTATAAATGGAATGCCACACACTACCACAATGAAAACAAGGATTTTGTGGCTTAAACTTAACAGACTGACTCTTAACTCCTGACTTAGAAGGTAAGGAGTTTATATTCTTATTCTTCCTGCAAAAAGAAGCTAGATGGTTAGAATTTCCACAGTTATAGCATTTCTTTCTAGGAGCATTAGGAACAGGCTTATAATTGTTGCTTTTATTCACACCTTCCTTTCTATTCCTATTTTTCCTAGCTTTCTTTACCTTATTTACACTGGTAATCTCTTTCAGCTTATGTTTAAGCTGCATCTTTGTCATTAAGCCTATGTTAACTTCAATCGGTTTATCATGTTCTAATTTGTCAGAAGTTGACTCTGCTATCACTTCTGTCTTATCATCTTTCATCTTTTCAGAATCAGACTTTACAGTTTCAGTTACAAATTTAACAGGATTTACCCTTGTCTTAGTAGTCTGTTTAACAATAATTGGCTTAACTTGTTTAGTTCCTTTTTCACTTTTCTCATCTCCATAACCTAAGCCCTATTTCCAGTTTCCACTACTTAGTATATCCTGAGTTGCTCTGCCAGAGTTAGTCCAAGTCATGATAATCTCTCTCTCCTTTTCTAACTAACTCAGTTTTTAGAGATTTATTCATTTTTAGCACTTCATCTCTAACATAGAAAACATCATCTCTATCCTTCTGAGTTTGATTGAAAATAACTAACTCTTTTTCTAAATAATCATTCCTCTTTTTAAAAGCAAGATTTTCAGAAGTTAATCTTTCACATGTTAAAGTTTGATCTCTATAACTAATAAACATGGTTTTAAGATATAATCTCAACTCAGTAATATCATCAGTATGAAAGGCATAAGTTGTTTAAGGTACCTTTAACTCAGCAGCATCAGAACTGCTATCAGCATTTGTCATCAAGGCATAGTTCTCCTCGTCTTCAGAATCTGAAGTGTTTGTCCAGCTTTTCTTCTTTGTGACAAGTGCCTTGCCTTTGTCACTCTTTCCTTTCTTGCAGTCAGGAGATATGTGGCCTTTCTCACCACAGTTGTAGCACTTGACATTTGGGTAATCTCCTCTGTCAGACTTTCCTCCTTTGCCTTCAGATTTTCTAAAACCCTTCCTATTAGAACTTCTTCCTTTCTTGGAAAACTTCTTTCCCCTTCTGAATTTCCTGTAGGCTATCTTTGTGATACCCTTCACCATAAGAGCACACAGCTTCATCATCTCTTCATCAGCATCTACTTCAGGTAGACTTTCAGTTTCTAAATCATCATCATCAGAACTTGATGATTCTGAATCAGACTTTATGATGAGATTCTTTCCTTTTCCTTTCTTTGAGACAGCCACTTTGGGGTATTCCTCCTCAGCATTAAGAGCAACTGTTCTTGACTTTCTCCCATGTCTCTTTCTTCTTTGATCCATCTCAAGTTCATAAGTCTTGAGCATTCCATAAATTTCATCAAGAGTAGTTTCATCAAGAGCATAATTATCTCTTATAATAGTAGCTTTCAAATCCCAACTTTCAGGAAGAGCTAAAAGGAATTTTAGATTTGAATCTTCAATGTCATATTCCTTGTCCACCAGTGACAGATCATTCAAGAGTTTGACAAACCTGTCATATAAGTCAGTTAATGACTCATCACTTTTTGAGTCAAAGTGCTCGTACTCTTGAGTGAGTATAGTCCTCCTGTTTTTCTTGATTGCATCAGTTCCCTGACACCTTGTCTCCAAAGCATCCCATATCTCATTTGCAGTCTTGCATTGAATTACCCTATTTGACATGACATTATCAACGGCACTATGCAGCAAATGCCTTACCTTTGCATCCTTGGCAATAGATGAGATATCGTCAGCTGTGTATTAACTTTTCTCCTCTGGTATGGTCTTTGCTGGCTGATCTGCAACTACAATAGAGAGCTTGGTTGGCTTATGCGGTCCATCATAAATTCTGTCAAGGTATTCTGGATCTGTAGCTTCCAGAAATATAGCCATCTTTACTTTCCATATGGGATACTCAGACGGTCTCAGCATGGGAACCCTGATAGTCTCATATCGACTATGGGTTTGAGTTTTTGGAGTTTCTTCAGTTTTAGCGGGCTTAGTTGGATTTTCTGCTTCTTCAGACATGATTGTTTTGGATCTTTACAGTGTAGAATACAATCAAATCGATTTAAAGCTCAAGTAACAGAAAACAGATGTATTCGATATAACAAACTCTGTTATAATGGAACTGTTCTCTCTCAGTGATGAACAAATATCACGAGAGCTGCTAGGTTACAATATATGATCTTCTCGATGATCGTAACTCTTATAGAGTAAACCTATTTCTGTGTTTATATAGACACACAGTTACAAGATAACTTCTAGTTGATATGGAATATAATTCTGTCTCCTAAAATATATCAACCAGATATCTTATATAATTCTTCTAGTCCTCAAACTCTTTCCATGCATATCTTATCCCGTATTAGTTTCGATCTTCTTTCCTATAAATCAGCTTCCTTCCTTAACTGTTAGTCCTCTAGTACACAAGTTCTGATATCCATCTTCTGATAATCTAAGTCCTGATATACTTAAGTCATGACTTCCAGTAAGTCCTGATTTCAGTAAGAACTGATATTTCCTGTTAGTTAAGATCTGAAAACTAAACTTGAAACATATTAGACATGACATCTCAAATATATCCAACATATACATATATCTCTGGTGGATACATTCAAATCCACCAGAAAGTTTTAAAGCTTTGTGTTTTATTACATATTATTTTGATTTTCATAATTCATCTATTCCGCATTACTGCAAATCAAACACTGTTATATTTATCAAGTTAGAACATTCTTAAAATTGAAAAATGTTAGTCCCTAACAATGCAACAAGAATTACAGAAGGGGGGTTATATGGAATTCTTGAACCTTGTTCAAAAATATAAAATGTTTTATCTTAATAATATATAAGTGTTTGATTTGCAAAGTGCGGAATAAGAAGTTAGTAAAATCAAAACACAAGTAATTTAGATTGCGTTTTTTAAAAAATTGGAAGACTAGTGTTTTCCCTTGTTAGGACTTGGGCCATTTTTCTGAGTTGTGATATTTTTGGACAATTTTCATATAAAGTTGTGATAAAAATGATCATCACTCTTACATCGAAAGGACGGCTCTTAAACCCTAAACCCAAACATCATATGGCGAAAAAAAAAACACAAGTAATTAAAAACACAAGTCTTTAAAAACTTTCTGGTGGATTTTAATGTATCCACCAGAGATATATATTATATCAAGAGAACTCTGTGTAGCAAGATTAGCTCACAGCTGCTTACAAATATGAACAACTAAGTTTACAGAGAAATGCTAAGGATGCAGCTTACAATTGTTTCTCTGAGATAATGTTCTTAATTTTGTTCTTGTTGTTCTATTTGCTACTTCGTGGTTTATATATCACCATGATTATAATGTAATAAGACAAGATAATAAAACAAAACCTATCAAGTCTAATATTATGCTGCTTCATTACTCTATTCCAGCATCTTTGAATATCTTCATAATAGCATGGAAATGGCAATGCTTCTTTGTTCTCTAAAACCCAGTTGAATAGGCTTCCACATTCCTTTTGCATACACTTGACGCATATGACTGTGATGTCACTGTCAACAGATGTTTAAATTGATTATCCGTCGGGTACATGATCATCCGTCGGGTTGCCTTGTTGATCATCCGTCGAGTGGCATTGTTGTTTATCCGTCGGGTAGCTATCTGGCACTTGACTTCATTTCATTTATTCAGAATTACAAGACATCATCTATGTACAATTACTCAACCTATTCTGCATATCTAATTAAGTCAACATGACTTGAGTGCTACTACAGAATCTAAACAAGGTGTATGCAGAAATGTGCTACAGACTCATTATTACACAAGCTACTCACTCGATGGATAATAAATCTTCATCCGTCGGGACTATATTGAGTTATCCGTCGGGACTATATTCCTTATCCGTCGAGTGCTACATTTTTCACTAAGCAAAATCTACTAAGGTATTTTGTTAATGAAATCATCAAGTTCACAACATATCCACAACAATCTCCCCCAATTTATGTCTACTGGAATTGTAGCCATAAATTAAGAGAAACTTGATGATAACAAAATACCCTAAAAATACAATTTTAAAAGTAAGTAGATAAAACTGTAAAGTGCTTCAAATAACAAAATGCACAAAGATTAGCTCACAGTCATTTTCAAGGTGCTCTTCTAGCCTGAGCAGATTAATCTAATTCCTTGAAGATCTGGATCTCTTTCCAAGCTTTCTGTTATTTTCTTCTATCTGATTTTGGAGCTGTCTGTGAAATTCCAGTTCATTAAATTCTGAGAGATTTAGCTTTTCTTGCATTTTCAAAAGAGTCTTATTGCTAGAAATGCTCAATTGGTCTTCTAATCTGAAAAATCTTCTAACTCCTTTATCATACATGAACTCCATCAGCCAGTAGGGCCTTAAATGCACTCTACTCCCTGTATAAGGAATAGTTAGAGTCTTTGGGAATGCATCTTTAGCTCTAATACTCCTCAGTTCTTCAATCTTCTTTAGAACAAGTCTTCTTGCAGTTACATTGAATCCAAAGTTCTTCTTGAATGATGAATAAACCTTTATCAGCACAGATTGGCTTTCTTGAAGGATCCTGTGAAGTGGCCATTGAATCTCATTTCTTCCCTTGTACTTGAAAACTAACCTTTCAGGTAGATTCATGTAGGCATCAATCCCTCTAATTTCTTCCAGTTCATCTAGATAGAGGTTTAGATCAGAGAATTCCTTGATGTCACATAAGTACATGTAATCTCCCTTGTTGATTTTGGATTGAGCTTTGGCTAGAGATTTGGATTTGAGAGGTGACAGTTTCACTCTCTTGACTGTACTTGACTTTGTTCTCTTTGGCTTTTTAAGGATTGGCAAATTGAAGTCAGGAATTGGTAGACTTTCCCAGTCTATTGGTTCATCCTTAGGCACAATAGGTTCACCATGAATGTTCCTGTAAGGATCCACCACCTTAATATCTTCAAATACCACTGAGGGTTTTGATGCTTGAGTTGTAGTTGGAATGGATTCCTTGGGAAACTGATCCTCCAATTCCTTACCAATAAAGTTCAATTTCATTTTGGTTCTTTTGGCCAATTCCTTGTATCTGTGAGATTTCTTCTGTTGTAGTTCAACTTGATTATTTGGATCTTGAGATTCAGTGATTTCAGATGGCTGAGCAGGAATTTGTTGTGTTGGTTTCACAGCTTGTAGCTTGGCCAAGATAGCAGCTTGCACTTTCTTTTATTTAACTTTATTAACATCTAGATCAGCTTGCTTCTTTTTTTGCTTCAATCTTGCCTTTTATTCTCTCTTTGCTTCATCAAATTGAGGATGTCCAGCCACCACACAAATTTCTTTACCATTCTTGAAAACTTTAGCAATTCTCCTTTTCAAAGCTGAATCAGCTGGATCCTTGTAGAAGGCAATAGATCTTGACAACAGTTTCTTCTCATCAGGCTTTGGTGTCTCATACACTGTATCCAAAGGGTTCTTTAGTGATGATTTTGGATAGTTCACCCTTGGCTTCAAAAGTACTTCAGCCTTTGGAGATTTGATGCAGGATGGCTGTCCTCTTTCCAGATAGTTCATGCTCAATTCTTTCACAGAGATTTTCCTGACTTGAGAGTGATGAATGGCTGACTTTTCTGGCTTCTTTGCTAGCTCAAACTTCTTTTGAATATCCTCATCAATTTTCTCCCAGTTGATTGGATTCAACTGCTCATTTTCAGCAGCTATCAAAGTAGCTGCTGCTTCCTTTATCAGATCAATACTGTCCTTAGCTGGTGGTTTTAAGATAGTAATTGTAGGCACAATTACTTTTCTAATTTGAATGTTGAGCACTTTTTGCTCCCCCTCACTCCTAGAACTCTCTTTCTCCCCCTTTTTGTTATCATCAAGCTGAGTAGAGGAGGAGGTTTGTGCAGCCACCAGTTTCTGAAGCAAGTCTGTTTATTGTGCTTGGTGTAGATGAATTGCTGTAAGAGATACTTCCATAGCAAACATTCTTTTGTCCAAGGCATCAACTTTGGTGGCAAGATCTGAGTTTTTCTTGAGCTGTCTCTTGATGTCTGTAATTGTTGTCCCTGGAAGTCTAGCTTCCAATTTCTCAGAAAAGTCTTGCTTGAGTTCACCAATTTCCTGTTTGAGAGTGGAGACATTGAGACTTTGTTGATAGCCTTGAATTTGATGTAGTTGGAGAGAATCAAGATGTGCTTGCAGAAGCTTCTTGGTGCTAGCATTTGTGGATGATTGAAGTGCAGACTGTGTTTGACTGATTAGCTGGATGAGAGTAGATTTGAAGTGATGTTCATCACATATCCTGAAAAATGCCCAAGATGGCATGCCTGATCTTGAACTAGAGCCTACTTCTCCCCCTATGTCCAATGGCTCTTCTTCACTATCTCCACCTTCACCTCCAAAGAATTCTTCTGAACCACCAGTCTCATAATCAACATCACCCGCTATAGAGGGCAAAGCCGTGATGGCATCCTTAGCTCTTAGCATTGACTGTGTGGTGTGCACCAAGTTGAGCATCCTTTCTGCATTGTCATTGCTCTGTTCAGCTAGAAGTTGATATGCTGGAACAAGGTGAGTAAATATCTCAACATCAAGGGAGGTAGAATCTATAACAGCTTGAGGTTACTGAGATAGTCCCTCCCTGTCTGCATACTGGACATTCATTAACTCACTTGCAATGACATACACCCTTATATCTCCTGTACCTGCATTTCTCTCATTATCTCTCTTTTGTTGCATCAAGGTCTCACCTTGTCTCCCCACCCTCACACCCTCACCTTCACCATCTAAGGTGGGACTCCTCACACTCTCTTTTTCCAGTCCTGAAGAAATGGACTGCATAGTTTTACTCTTTTCCTCTCCTTTTTCCTGGGAGCAACCCAGACTCTCACTCATTACACTCTCTTCCCTCAATCCTAGGAGTGATTGTACTACCACTAGGTCTTCTACACTTGAGATAATTGATGAAATTTAAAGATGTGCAGAGACACTCGACATATAAGGGATATCTGTCGGGTTAGCAGTTTGACTATCTGACGGATAACTGCTGTTAAGCTTATCCGTCGGGATACAATCACTACTCGACGGATGAACAATATCCATCGAGAGAGTAGGAATAAATGAGTTTGGAGTGGAAACTATTGTGGACTCTGTGCAGATTGATGAGAATTTTGGCACAGATGTCTCAACAATTCCTGAAAGAATTGGCAAGTGAGCCAACAAATTATCCAAAAGATGATGCTCACTTGCACTAGATTTTGGCTTCCCCAACAGAGTTAAAGAAGGGGAATCAGGAATTGATATGTTGATCATATCCACATCCAGGGAGTTTGTGGGAGAATTTGGTGTTTGAGGTGCTTCTGTAACTAAAGATTTTGATTGTGACTCCACATTTATTGGAGCCACATCAAACTGACTTTGAAAAGGTGCAGTGACTGTGTCCTCAGCACCAGTTTGTACAGTGTGTGAACCCTGTGCATCCCCAAGGGTTTTTGGTTTCTTCTTTCTAGTATAGGTTTGGGGTGAGCTTGTGTCCCTTACCCTTTTGGCCTGTGTTCTTGGCTGAGAGCTTTGTTCAATAGTCACATCCTTTTGGGAGGATGCAACTAGCAATGAGCTTATGTCCATATTAAGCACTGCAGTTTGTTGGGAAACTGCAGTGTGGCTAGGCTGGGAAACACTCACCTCTCCAACCTTATCCTTAGGGTTTCTTTGATGTTCACCTTGTCCCTCACCTTTCTTACCCACCTTCAGACTCCCCTCTTTTGGTTTGGTGGATTTTGCAACTGGCATCTTTTGAGAGATACCAGAGGGGGCTTTCTTTGACTTGGATTTAGAAATTTTTGATGGTTTGGTAGCTTGGGTAGGCAACTGTTGGGTCATTGACACAGTTGCCAGAGCTACACTAGAAGGCAAAGAAATTTGTGAGGCTGGAAGAGTAGGGACAGCTGAACTTACCTCACTTACCTGAGGTGCCTCCATAACAGGAAAATAGAAGAGTGGCACCTCTTTGTGATGGTTTGCCCTGTTCAAATCTGCAATAATTCTCCTTTATTGAACCCAACAATCTAATTTGTTGGTTGGGTTCTCAAGCACAATTTCCTCAGAGAGGTGGTTAGCAAGCATCATGAAAAATCTAGCATAATAAACATTTTTACCCCTCTTATTTAACTCCCCCAACTTAAACCCCAACTCAATTATGATAAGATCACTGAAGTTGAAAATTTTATCAGTAACAAGCATGTAAAGCATATTAAGCATAGAGATATTGACAGAATCAATATTACTGATTTTACCAGAAAAGACCTTGGTAACTACATCACACAGATAACTTCATTCCTTTCTAAGACCCAACCTCCTAATTTCACTTAATTTAGAAGTAGAGAGTGCATAGTTCATGGAGTTAAGCATGTTAATAATGTTAGTGTCTGTGTGTGGTGAAGTTACAGTATTATCAGGAATCTTGAAACATGCTTTAACAATGTCACTATTAACACATAATTCCTTACCTTTTATAGTGAAAGTGATAGTCTTATCAGCTGAATTGTATATAGCAGTCATCCACATCTCTTCAACAACTTCACAGTATATGGTGGGTGATTCCAGCATGGCATAGTTGAGTTTGAAGTTCTTCACAAAATCCATCATCTTATGGTAGTCACCAGACTGTTGAATCTCCTTGTTCACAAGTGCAGTGAAGTTGTTCTTCTCATAGATAAATCCAGTTTGAGACATTATCTTGATGACTGGTGCCATTGTTAGTGAATAAAAACTTGCAGAGAGAGAGAGTAAGTGCTTTTGAGAAAGAAAGAAATTAAAGCAGATGATTTGAGAATGATAAAAGAAAAGTACTGAAAATGAATTAAGCTTTTATACTATCTCAAAAATAACTGTCAAAAAATAATAAAATAAAATAAAGTAACCAATAAGAATTGCCCAAAATAGCCGTTTAAAAATAAACTGTAAAAATTCCATCAATTATCCGTCGTGTTATGCTTACAAACTGTAAGTATACTCGATGGATAATGTTCAGAGAATCAACGGCTAAGAATAGGACAATTCGACGGATGAGGTTAAATCAGTTATCCGTCGAGTCATAAAATATTCCAGAAAAATAATTGATTTTGTTAACAAAATATATACCGATGGATGATCAAACTCGATGGATAGTGATCATCCGACGAGATGTAAATTTTGACTTAGCCAAAATTTCATCCATGACTGAAAAATCAATTAAATTTCTGGCTGCATTATAACTTGCAAACAATTTATAAAGATTCAAGAGTAATTTAGCATACCTAACTCACTTACCAACCTTGAAAAGGTGGATTCATCCAGTGGCTTGGTAAAAATATCTGCAAGCTGCTTTTCACTTGGAACAAAATGTAGTTCCACAGTACCATTCATTACATGTTCCCTTATGAAGTGGTACTTGATGTCTATATGTTTTGTCCTTGAATGTTGTACTGGATTTTCAGTGATGGCAATTGCACTTGTGTTATCACAGAAAATGGGAATCCTTTCAACTTGCAAACCATAGTCTTGCAATTAGTTTTTCATCCAAAAAATCTGTGCACAGCAACTACCAGCAACAATATATTCAGCTTCAGTTGTAGAAGTAGAAACTGAATTTTGCTTTTTACTGAACCAGGACACAAGCTTGTTTCCTAGAAATTAACAGGTTCCTGTTGTACTTTTTCTATCAATTCTACAACCTGCATAATCTGCATCTGAATAACCAGTTAAATTAAAACCAGAATCTCTAGGGTACCAAATGCCAAGTTTTGGTGTTCCCTTGAGATATCTGAAAATTAATTTAATAGCTACTAAGTGAGATTCTCTAGGATCAGCCTGAAATCTAGCACAAAAATATGTAGCAAACATTATATCTGGCCTACTAGCTGTTAAGTACAGAAGTGAGCCAACCATGCCCCTATAACTTGAAATATCCACAGACTTTTCAGTAGTGTTTAAATCAAGCTTAGTTGCAGTGGCCATGGGAGTTTTTGCAGATGTGCAATCCATTAGATCAAACTTCTTTAAAAGATCATAAATGTATTTAGTTTGACTAATAAAAATTTCATCACTAACTTGCTTAACTTGCAAACCAAGAAAGTAAGTTAGTTCTCCCATCATACTCATTTCATACTTACTTTGCATCAATTTGGCAAACTTTTTTGCAAAGTTTTTCATTTGTAGAGCCAAAAATAATGTCATCTACATAAATTTGAACAAGTATACTAGAGCCATTAACATTTCTAAAAAAAAGAGTTTTGTCTACAGTACCTCTAGTGAAGTGATTCTCTAAAAGAAACTTTGACAAAGTGTCATACCAGGCTCTAGGTGCTTGCTTCAGTCCATAAAGTGCTTTCAAAAGATAGTAAACATATTCTGGAAAATAGGATCTTCAAAACCAGGAGGCTGACTGACATAGACTTCCTCCTCCAAATCTCCATTCAGAAAGGCACTTTTGAAATCCATTTGATAGACTTTGAAATTGGCATGGGCTGCATAGGCTAAGAAGATTATGATGGCTACAAGTCTTGCAACAGGAGCAAATGTTTCATCAAAATCTATTCCTTCTTGTTGATAATAGCCCTTAGCAACCAATCTAGCTTTGTTCCTGACTACTATGCCATTTTCATCCATCTTGTTTCTGAATACCCATTTGGTGTCTATTGGATTCTTTCCTTTAGGCTTGGGCACCAGCTTCCATACCTTATTCCTCTCAAATTGGTTTAGCTCCTCCTGCATAGCTAAAATCCAATAAGGATCCAACAAAGCTTCTTCTACCTTCTTTGGTTCTTCCTTAGAAAGAAAGCTATTGTATAGACATTTTTCTTGAGTTGCTCTCCTTGTTTGAACTCTAGAAGATACATCACCAATGATGAGCTCAAAGGGATGATCCTTTGTCCATTTCCTTTGTTGAGGTAGATTAGCTCTAGATGAAGAGGTCTCATTGTTGTCTTGATGTGTGATTGAGTTTAGATTATTAGAAACTCCCCCTGAGTTAATAAATCTTTGATTTGAGAAAGGGGAACTTTCTGTAAGTGATCTATTATGACCTCCAGCTTCTTTTGATGACCCGGCGGATGGTGAATTTTGAGTACCGACAGATGAAGCTGGTTGTCTCCCGATGGATAAAGCAGTTTGTCTCCTGACGGATGAAGCATTATGCAATTCGACAGATGTTGAATTTTGTGCTTCATTAGTAGTGGATTTTTCTGCATTATCCTTTGATACTGTTTCTTGATCACTTTCATCATCACTGTCATCACTAACCATCTCCACATTGTCAAATTTGAGGCTCTCATGGTAATCTCCATCTTGCAGTCCTTCAATCTTTTTATCATCAAACACAACATGTATTGATTCCACAACAATGTTGGTTCTTAGATTGTAGACTCACCAACAGCATATCCAACAAAAATTCCTTCATCTGCTTTAGCATCAAACTTCCCATTCTGATCAGTTTGATTTCTCAAGATATAACATTTGCAGCCAAAGACATGAAGAAAATTTAGAGTTGGCTTCTTGTTCTTGAATAATTGATAGGGAGTCATGCATTTTGTTTGATTAACCAGAGAAATATTCTGAGTGTAGCATGCAGTATTTACAACTTCGGCCCAGAAATATGTTGGTAACTTAGACTCTTCAAGCATTGTCCTTGCAGCTTCAATAAGTGATATGTCCTTTCTTTCTACTACCCCATTTTGTTGTGGAGTTCTTGCTGCTGAAAATTCATGCAAAATCCTATTTTCTTCACAAAATGCTCTCATGACAGAATTCTTGAACTCAGCTCCATTATCACTCCTGATTCTTCTAACTTTGAAATCAGGATGATTATTGACTTGCCTTATGTGATTGATGATGATTTCACTAGCCTCATCTTTAGAATTTAAGAAATATGTCCAAGAGAACTTTGAGAAATCATCTACAATTACTAGGCAAAATCTTTTCCTTGAGATGGACAACACATTGACTGGTCCAAACAAATCCATGTGTAGCAGTTGCAAAGGTTCTTCAATTGTTGAATCAAGCTTCTTTCTGAATGATGCTTTGATCTGCTTTTCTTTCTGGCAGGCATCACACAATCCATCCTTAGAAAACTCCACTTTAGGAATACCTCTAACCAGTTCTTTCTTTACAAGTTCATTCATGGTCTTGAAGTTTAAACGGGATAGCTTCTTGTGCCATAATGAACTTTCATCCTGACTTGCTTTGCTGAGAAGACAAATAACAGATTCTGCATTTGATGAGTTGAAGTCAGCTAGGTACACATTTCCTTTTCTCACACCAGTGAGAACCACTTTGTTGTTTCTCTTGTTTGTCACAACACAGGCTTCTGAGTTGAAGTTTACTGAATTGCCTTTATCACATAGCTGGCTGATACTCAACAAATTGTGCTTGAGACCATCCACTAAGGCAACCTCCTCAATGATGACATTGTCTTTTGCAATCAGGCCATATCCCACAGTATAACCCTTGTTGTAATCTCCAAAAGTAATACTTGGGCCAGCTCTCTCCTTGAACTCTGTGAGCAGGGTAAAATCACCAGTCATGTGTCTTGAATAACCACTATCCAAGTACCATGGATTCTTTCTGTTTCCCTACACACATCAAAATCAAATCAAGTTAATTTTGGTACCTAAGTTTCCTTGGGTCCTGCCTTGTTAGCTTTCTTTTTCTGTTTCTTAGGTTTGATCTCATTTGACTTGGGGATATCAAATTCATCCTTAGTCATTTGAGTTGGACCTTTGAAACCATTCATCACAGCAGAATTATCATGCATATTTTGATTAACATGAAATGGCATGCTACTAGTAAACATGTTATTCCATTAAGGCATGCTAAATGGCATTTGTGGCATACTAAATGCAGCATAATAAGGATTAGGTGTAAATGTTGGAAAAATGAGGTGGCACAGATATGGAAGGCATGTCATTTATGTTGGGAAAATGAGGTGGCACAGATATGGAAGTAGGCATGGCATAGAAGGCATGGCATTTATGTTGGGAAAATGAGGTGGCACAGATATAGAAGTAGGCATGACAATTTTGTAATTAACAGACAAATGATTTACACTACCATACTTGACACAGATTTTTCTAGGAGCATATTTATCAGGTGTGTAGTTATTATACTTGTTAATTCCTACTTTACCATTTCTATTATTTTTTTAGCCTCTGTTTTAACCTCAATCTTTTCCAGTATGTCACTCAATTGCTTGACAGTCATATGACCAACATTAGCCTTTTTCTCCTTCTTCACTTGACTGGATTCTCCTGGAACAAAATTCTTGGAAACTGATCCATATTTCTCATTTAACTTGACAAGTTTAGCTTTACTCACAGGTTTGCTCACAGTCGACAGATGATGATTTATATCACTCGACAGATAACCCTTTTTGCTATCCGACGGATGACCCTCATCATCCGTCGAGTCTACATCTGTTAGCAATTCTTCAACCAGATTGGATTCCAGCTTCTCCTTATTCTTCTTCCAGGATGCATCACAAAAGGACTCAATACCTTGAACTTTGGTGATTTGAGCATGAACATCTCTAGATGTTTTCCATGCCTTAATCACCTCATGTTGTCGTTCAAGCTGCTTCTTCAAGATCTCTTCTTTCTTCAAGGACTCAGTTAATTCATCCTTAGCAATTTTACACTCAATTCTCAATTTGTCAAATTCAATGAACTGAGACTCTAGCACATTATTCCTCTCACTTAAAAATAGATTGTTTTCTTTGATTTTAGCATTTTCCTTAGTAAGAGACTTAAGTGTAACACGCAAATGATATAATTCTGTAGACATGTCATTTATTGCATCATTACACCCAGCTTTAGATAAATATGCAAGGTTAGTGGTGATTACTTGATTACTTAAAGAACTTGTCTCTGTTTCATCAGACTTGGCCATTAGGGCTAGATTGACATAGCTGACATCCTCATCCTCATCCAGACCATCTGCTGCACAGTCATTTTCTTGTGTAATGAAAGCCCTTTCCTTTTATTTGAGCAACTCAAAGTATTTATGTTTATAATATACAGGCTCAAACTTCTTTTTGCTGGAATCTGACTTTCTACACTCACTGGAAAAGTGCCCTGCTAAGCCACATTTGAAATATTTGAATTTTGATTTATCCACCATGTTTCTATTTGGCTTAGCTGCTCCAAAGTTCTTCTTGAACTTCAGCTTGGCAAATATTCTGGAAAGAAATGCTAGATGTTCATCAATATCTTCCATGTCATCTTGGCTCAAAAATCTTCATTCTGCTACCAGCCCCTTGCCCTTGTTTTCACAGACCTTTGAAGTTGATTCAACATCTTCCATCTTCATCTCCTTCTCTTTCTCTAACTTAGCAACTAGTGCAATGGATCCTCCTTTCTTCTTTCCTCTCTCCATCCTCTCATCTTTCTCTATTTCAAGCTCATAAGTTTTCAGGATGCCATACAGTCTCTCCAAAGTAAACTCCTTGTAATCTTGAGAGTTTCTCAATGAGACTGTCATAGGTTTCCATTCCTTTGGAAGAGATCTAGGGAACTTAAGATTGGAGTCTTTTGTCTGATAGACCCTTCCATGCAACTTCAGAGAATTTAGTAGTTTTTGAAATCTACTAAAAATGTTAGTGAGAGACTCACTATCTTCACTATGAAAGTGCTCATATTGCTGAATTAGCAGCTGCATCTTATTTTCCCTGACTTGTTCAGTGCCATCACAGATAATCTGTATTGTATCCCAAACTTCCTTGGCAGTTTTACTATTGATGATGTTATCAAACATGTCACCATCAACTCCATTGAACAGAATATTCATGGCCTTCTTATCCTTCCTGACTTGTTCAATATCAGGATCTGACCATTCATGCCTTGGCTTGGGAACTAATGGCTCATTTCCAGTTGCAGCTCTCATTGGTACATGAGGGCCTCCCTCTATGCAATCTACATAGGCCTCATCTTGAGAAAGTAAATGAAGATGCATCTTTACCTTCCAGTGATGGTAATTGTCTTTGTCCAGAAAAGGAATCTTGACTCCTACATCCTTCTTGTTCATCTTGCTGTTTGTTGTGATCTTTAAACTCTTTGTTCTTCAAGAGCTTGCTCTGATACCAATTGTTAGTCCCTAACAATGCAACAATAATTACAGAAGGGGGGTTGGATGGAATTCTTTAACCTTTTTCAAAAATATAAAATGTTATATCTTAATAAAATATAAGTGTTTGATTTGCAAAGTGCAGAATAAGAAGTTAGTAAAATTAAAACACAAGTAATTAAAAACAAAAGTCTTTAAAAACTTTCTGGTGGATTTTAATGTATCCACCAGAGATATATATTATATCAAGAGAACTCTGTGTAGCAAGATTAGCTCACAGCTGCTTATAAATATGAACAACTAAGTTTACAGAGAAATGCTGAGGATGCAGCTTACAATTGTTTCTCTAAGATAATGTTCTTAATCTTGTTCTTGTTGTTCTATTTGCTACTTCTTGGTTTATATATCACCAAGATTACAACGTAAGAGACAAGATAATAAAACAAAACCTATCAAGTCTAATACTATGCTTCTTCATTACTCTATTCCAGCATCTTTGAATATCTTCATAATAGCATGGAAATGGCAATGCTTCTTTGATCTCTAAAACCCAGTTGAATAGGATTCCACATTCCTTTTGCATACACTCGACGCATGTGACTGTGTTGTCACTGTCTATAGATGTTTGAATTGATTATCCGTCGGGTACATGATCATCCGTCGGGTTTCCTTGTTGATCATCCGTCGAGTGGCATTGTTGTTTATCCGTCGGGTAGCTATCTGGCACTTGACTTCATTTCATTTATGCAGAATTACAAGACATCATCTATGTACAATTAATCAACCTATTCTGCATATCTAATTAAAGTCAATATGACTTGAGTGCTACTACAGAATCTAAACAAGGTGTATGCAGAAATATGCTACAGACTCATTATTACACAAGCTACTCACTCGATGGATAATAAATCTTCATCCGTCGGGATTATATTGAGTTATCCGTCGGGACTATATTCCTTATCCGTCGAGTGCTACATTTTTCACTTAGTAAAATCTACTAAGGTGTTTTATTAATGAAATCATCAAGTTTACAACATATCCATAACAAAAAAGTAGCCAGAATAACATTCAACCCCCCATTCTGTAATTCTTGTTGTATTGTTTGGGAATAACAGTTATGAGTTATGAAATTATAATTCTCAAGATTTTTTTGGTCATAGTATAATTCTCTTACTCCTCGATGGCTCGTAAAATAATATTACTTGGACTATTGGTTTTCTTCGAAAACTCACGACTTTTGCATACACTCATTTAGTACGTATAATCACAATATAAACTCGGAAACTTAAATTAAAAACTCGTATATGGTGTGGTCGCAAAAGTTTTTATTTTCCCGCAAGACTGCTATTTATAAAGGTCTTTTACCGATGTCAAAAATTCGGATTTTTACAGTTTCCGTTGCATTTTATACCTCGAAACCTGTAATAACCCGATTTTTTTGGACTTTGTAAAATGATGAATGAATAGTAATCCTCACGATCAAGGAAAAACTTTTAAGCCCACGCTATATTAAGGTATGTAGATTAAATTTCCGAGTTGATATTGTGGTTATACGTGCCATATGAGTGTATGTAAAAGTCCTTAGCTCTCGAAGAAAACCAATATTTTAAAACGACCTTATTTGATGAACTATCGAGGAATATGAGAATCACATTACGATGAAGGATTTAAAATTCTACGAATAAAATCCAAGTACAAGATTACAAATATAAGGATTTATAAGAAAAGATTACTCCGCGAATCACTTACGAGGATTTACCACGATTACGAGAAAGCGACCAAGTAATTACGTAAGTGAATGAATAAAAGAAATAAACCCATACAAACCATGCAAACCACTTAGTACAAAATGCAACCAAGGATTGGTGATCAAATAGGTACCCATCCAAGAAGCATAGTTACATGGTTGGAGTGAATAGTAGAAGTGATGAAGTGTGTACTTCCTAGCTTGTAGGCTTGCAAATTAAGACCTTGCTTCTTGATTCTACAAGTACCATATCTATCTAAATAACCACAAAATCAACCAACACTCAAAAGTAACAAGCAAACATCAAGCATTTCTCACTCCCCCTCCAACAACTCTTCCATTCGGCCCTTCGAGATAAACAAGGGAAACAAAATTCAAACCTCAACCTCTAGCTATGAAAAAATCCTACAATTAATTCTCAAGCTTCCATATTATCAAACTTAGGTAAAATAAATCTCTCACCCCATTCCTTTGAGTTTTTCATAGGTAGAAAAAATGTTAAAGATAATGATGAATAGTAAACCAAATAGTAACATCAAGTTGTTTTTGTTGATTTCTTGGTTGATGAAGGATCTTTAAGCACATCCAAGGGTATATCAAGCATCATATATCCAAGTAGAGCCTTCCAAGAGCCCAATAAAGATATAAGACCTTCTTTCAAACTTTGTTTATTAAGGAAATTTTCAAGAAAAGTAAGTGGTTGTATGTTAGTTGATTATTGTGGATGAATTTGTTTGATAAAGATGATGTTGATGAACACTAAAATTTGAGTTCTTGATATGAATAAGTGACTAAATGATTGGTTTTTGAAAGCTGAGTGATTAGTAATGGAGTAGTGTTAAAACGGAACCATGGATTGTAACTTTACGTTGTTATAATGTTCGATTTTCAACGACATAGTTTTCTGCAGAGTTATAAAATAATAAAACTCTATTTTATTGAATAATAATATATATGATAGAGCTTGTCGTAAGGATAGTTTAGGCGCTTGAATCGCTTGATTCCGATTTACGGTTCAAACGTTAGGTTCGTTTTAATAAACGCGATTTATGGGACAAAAAATGCTACAAATTATTAAGTTTGGAAGTATAAATAACCAACTTCAAATTATCCAAAAGTCATGAAAATTTAAAAGAGATTGGGATATGAAGTAAATGAGCTTCCACGACAATTTCAAGTGAAAATATCAATTTTTAATTTTATAAAAATGTCGGAGTCGAGGTCGCGCGAGTAGAATTCTTTAAAAGTTGCGAGGGGAGCCGACTTATAAAATGAATAAGTAAAGTGGACGATAAGGATTTAAAATATAAATTGAGATTAATGACTATTCGCACTTTATTAAAATAATGAAGATAGGATGAGTCGCATTATACGATTATAAAATAGTACGTATTTAACAAGCGTCGCTAAGTACGAATAAGAACTAATAGAACGATAATGTTCTTATTTATAGATTACCGGACAGACTCGCGAGCACCCTCTACCTTGAAATCCCCAGAAAAGTTTACAAATCTTACTATGATCACTGTAGTGTTGTGGAAATGATTTATTGTATTTACGTATGATGTCATGATTATCTTGAATTTCAATTACGAAAGATTATGAGATGAGATTGATTGTATTATAATAAGTATCGTATATATATATATATATGTTAACGCTATCGAGAAGCGTGTTATGTATATTTAGACCGAGAGTCGGTCGGCAAAATTTATTTAAAATTCCGAAAGTATTCCGGAGACGTTTGGAATTAATAAAATATGTATCTATTTTTTATTAAATTAAATACCCCAAGGGACTCGATGTGTGATATCCCGGATTTTAAGGAATAATTATTATTATTATTATTATTCGAGTATTTTATGTGATTTTCTATATTGAAGGAATAAAATTGTGGATATTTTATTTCTGTTTCATGAGTTCGTGTCTTTAAATAGTTAATGTGTTAAATGATGGTTTTTGTTAATCTTGTCGGTGTTGTGAAAATATTTAATTAAGTTTACAATGTAAAATTTCATATAAAGCCGATCATTTTATCGATATCGGCAAATTGAGTCATTTTAGAAGTTGGGGATCGAGTGGAGGATTTTATCTGCGTTAAAAGTATATTTGGTTTTTATTTAGGTTCGCCCTCGTAGCGGGTAAATTGTGAAAATATTTAAAGATAATATTTTACGACTATTTTGTTATGTGTTAAGCGAATAATTATGTGTTTATTATTATTTAAAATATTGTTGGCCATAATTTAACATGCAATAGATTTGTGCGTGGTCCCATTAGGATCAAAGTATTTTTCGGATCTTTGTTACTTTTTTTAAATTGCATTTATATTAATATTTTTTTGTTAGGATTCGAACCTTATACGTCCTTGTAATAATAATTTTTAAGATTATATCAAACGGTTATAATCAATTTTGTATGGAATATCTAACGGTTGTGGATTATGTGACCAAATGACCAATAATCAAAATTTTAATATTTGTCTTTAATATAACTGTATAGATGATGTTATCGTTGTTTTTGACAGAATTGAAAGATCCGTCAAACATCTTTTGAACATTGGGATTGTGTACTATACGTTTCACAACAACAAGAAATACACTACAATAGTAAACATCTCCAATACCAAATTTGAGATGGTGAATAATGGTACACACATTATATTATAGAAAACTAATAAATTTAAAATTATAAAATTATCATCTAACATTTTGAAATTATCATAAACAACGTACATATGGTATTTGCATTAGAAATTGAAGAACCATGATCCAAATTATTTCAATTCGGATTCTGATTTTCTTGAGATACAATGTTAGACAAATATAAAATTGTTGTACTCCCGGGCGATCTACTTGATCCAGTGACTTGGTTTAATATCTGACATCTGATTGTGCGCTTCAAATATTGATAAAAGGGTAAATTATACTGCATGTGAATGAAGTCGTACCGGACGTATTAGACGAAACATCAACAATAGAGTTGTTTGATGAATTCATCTGTAATCCATTTAACGCATTTTGTCTATTTATTAATAGCTGCAAAGGAGCCCTACATCCAATTGAACCAAGTAATGCATTTAATGTTACTGCCAAACTATTTATTTTTATGTTATGTATATAGGTAGGAATCTACTAATAGCATAATTAATATGTGTGGAGAAAAATAAAAATTTACCATACGATATTACTAAACTTGGTGTTTGTATATGAGCTTTATATTCAGTTCAACTAGTAACTATATAATTTATTATAACCAATCATGAATATTAATTTGCATTTTTTCATAAACATAGAATTCCTAATATATGAAATGTTTGTATCCCTAAAATATATCTGGTTCGTCCAACAACTAGAAAATTTATCATAATTGATTAGTCAAATAAATTTTCATTTTACCTTTACTCATATATAATAGTTGAAATTATCTTCTCTGGGTTGAGAAATTGACTTGATATGTTGGCTACTCATAATCATGACATGTGGGACTAAGATTTTTGTAGTTAAATTTATAATTTATACGCTTCAAACCTATGCATAGTGGTGGATATAAGGATCTGATTTTGACACCTAAACAAAATATACATATAGAACATTATAACACACAAAATATACACAGAGAAAATTATAACACCCGCAGACTCAGAAATATTAGAACTTTCACCAGGCTAAAACACAAATAATACATTTGAGCGTTAATTTGCTAAATCTCGATTACGAATCATACATTTCAAACCTATACATAAGAATATAAATCAAAGAATTCATAGTACTCCGTCAACATAAATACATATAAAATAAGATCACAGTGAAAATGAAAAACTTATTAATGAAGTTCTTGAAGAATTTTCCTGAAAGCGTGGATTGTAAAAACTCAGAAACAAAATAATATGATGATACCGTTATTGTATACACAGTCGGAGTATGGAAATAGAGTGTGGAAGAAGAAGGCTAAAATTTTACGATATTATTATGTTTAGAAAAAATAGAATTTAATAAATTTCAAATATACTATTCATTTGTTATAATCATAAAGGAATTTAGATGTATAAATTGATATATTAGATTAGTTACCGTATGTATTAAGACGGATATTTATGTGTAAGATATAATAGATATGTTATATGTATACAGCCCGTTTGAGAAATCTTTTAAAATAAATAAATTATGACTTGAACGGAATAAGTTACTGATAAATGTTAAGTTGATAAATGTTTATAAGTTATAAAAGTGTTTGTATAATTTAATTTATAAGTCATAATTTTTTTATTTAAATGAACTAAAATAAATAAGTTGTAAATATAATTATCTTAATTCTTATATGGTAATTAGATTAATATTTTAAAAAATATATTTTAAAATTAAAATTAATAAAAAAATCAAAAATAGAAAATAAGTTAAGAAAAAATACGTTGTTACTAACATTCAACTTATCAGCTTATAAGTAATAAATTAAACTAATAAATACTCGTAAATAAACTGTTATGGACTGATAAGCCAATAAGCGGGTTTATAAATTTTGACAAACATGCCCTTCCTTTTTATTCGTGAATCTTATTTTTGACAAACATAAATAAAAAGGAACGGGGGTCGTGAATCTTAACCAACGTTTAAGATTATTATACGGATTCATATAAAAAATCAGAGTATTTATACAACACTGGTCCTCGTGAAAAACAAAATAAAAAGAAAAAATATAAGAGGGGAAGAAGGAAGAGAAGGCCCGGGCGATGGCTAACAACACTAATACCAATACTAATTCAGCAGTTACAACACCACGGCCGCCGCCGCCGCCGTTCCGCCCCAACAACAACGCCGATCCACATCTTAAACTCACTCCCTCACGTTCTCCTGACGTCATTCTCATTCCCAGCTATTCCCGTAAGTCCATCCTCCACTTCAGTTTCTGTCTTTCTTTTCCCTTTCTTTCTTTAATTTATTTTATTTATATAAATTCAGGGTGGTTTTCATGGAAAAATATTCATGAATGTGAGATGAGGAATTTGCCTGAATTTTTCGACGAAAGATCAGCTTCCAAAAATCCTAGGCTTTATAAGTACTTCAGAAACTCTATTATTCAAACATTTAGACTAATCCCCACCCGAAAAATTACCTTTACCCAGGCTCGTAAGACCATTATTGGAGATGTTGGTTCCGTTCGGAGGGTTTTCGATTTCTTAGAGTCTTGGGGTTTGATTAATTATTTTGGTGCCCCTTCTTCTAAACCTCACAAGTTGGAAGACAAGGATGCCTCTAAGAATTCTAATAATCAGGGGAGTTCGGCTTCAGCTGTAACTGATGGAGGAGGTGGAGTGCCTAGTGCCGCTGATTCTACCAATTCTAGGAAGAGAATGTGCGGTATTTGCAAGTCCGTTTGCAGCATTGCTTGTTTTGCTCGTGAAAAGGTAACTGCATAATTGTGTTGTTCTTTAGTTCTGGATCGTCAAATGCTATTTAATTTTATAATTCGATTTTCATAGAGGAATAATTTATTAACAACTTATCCCACAAGTAGGCTAGTGAGGTAGATATATATAATACACCTTTTAGATGCCACTCTGGATAACCTAATTTGTCGGATATTGAAATTTGATTTGCCATTAGTATTATGGATGATATTACCTCTACACTAACTTGTACCAAAACCTTTTAGGAATCATGTGCTTAACCTCTTGTGATCTATTGAATGAT
Source organism: Apium graveolens (assembly GCF_009905375.1). NCBI lineage: Eukaryota > Viridiplantae > Streptophyta > Magnoliopsida > Apiales > Apiaceae > Apium > Apium graveolens. The sequence goes on along the minus strand of NW_027418786.1, from coordinate 105,688 downwards.
GCTATGTTCTTTGTATTTATCAAAAATGTTTTGACCATACTAGTCCGCAACGCATTTAGGTTTAACTTGTGTATTATGCTGTATTAGGCATTCTATTAATTTTGGCTCTTTTTTTGTCATTTAAATGGGTGTATCAGATTGTAAAATTACAATTGGCGGCAAGACAAAACAGTAACAGTCACCTTTGGCCTTGATTTTTTTTTTCATCTGTTGCATTAAAATCACGTGCTAGTAAACCAAATAGTGTAGTGGGCCAGTGGCTGTGACTTAACAAAATTAACTGTTACTTAAACTACATGTGGGACCTACCTTGATGGAACTATCTTATTCTTGCTTATTTCATGACGGAAAAACTATTTGACAAGTCAAACTCCGAAGTTGCTTATACCAGAATGCCAGTTAGAGTGTACATGAAACAACTTGATTTGCACCATACTTAATTTTTGCCCTGCTACAACAACTTTTCTGTTTTCACGGGCAGCGAACTTCATCCTCATGTTATGTTTCATCAACTTCATTAGTTCTTCATATAATCTTAACTATCGTCTCTCTCTGCATTAAGTTCTTTGGTTGCTTTACTAGGTATTTGCTCTCTATATGTATGAGTGATTAAAAATATTGGATCTTAATAAAGATGATAAATATGGACAGGATGATGTGACTCTTTGTGCAAGATGCTTTGTTCGTGGTAGTTACAAGGTTGGACCGGGCCCCTCAGATTTCAGAAGAGTTGAGATAAGTGATGAGGTGAAGACCGACTGGACTGAAAAAGAAACACTGCACCTTCTTGAAGCCGTTATGCATTATCGAGATGACTGGAAGAAGGTTGCAGAGCATGTCAATGGTAGAACCGCAAGAGAGTGCATCAGCCAATTTGTAAAGCTTTCTTTCGGGGAACAATTTATTGGACCTTTAGATTCTGCCGAGGTTGATAATAATATAAATCATTCGACTGGTCAGAGTGGCACAGACTCTGAGTCACAAAGCGCTATAGTTCCTCCGGCCAAAAAGATGCGTCCTAATCCCCTTGCAGATGCAAGTAACCCCATTATGGCTCAGGTAAATGTTCTAACTGTAACATCTGCATATGCAAGCTAGATTAATATCAGCTGCAGCAGCACAGTCATTTCCCAAAAACAAAATGCTTCTTTATAAAAAAGATTTTACATTCTAATTAAATCAAATGCACAATTTTTTTTGAACTGCTTGAATCCAGAGGCCATCAAGAGCATCTTCCCCTGCCAATCTTGCAATCTACCAGAACTTATATATTTATGTACACATCTGTTTCCACGTGAATGGATAACATGCTAGCTAGAAAAGCCAATTTTGTAACTTTTTGTGATTTCCAATTTAATCTCAGTTCATTAATAATTGTAAACAAATCTTCTCTTTGCATAATTATTATTTTCACTTGTGGTGGAAGAAATGAGTCAAATGACTAGTCCAATATGCGTAGTAAGTTAATCAATCGGGATGTGGTTGACATTATGTTATTCTGTTGCTTCTGGTATCTGTCAGTTACAAATATGTCTATTTAAAATGTTCTTAAACACATATTTCTCAGGCAGCTTTTCTCTCAGCTTTAGTGGGTGTAGATGTGGCTGAAGCAGCCGCTCATGCTGCTGTATGGGCTTTATACAATGACTTCAATGGTACCAATTTCAAGGAGAAGGCTGGATCTCTTACTGGTGGTAGTACAAGACACCGAGGTAAAACTTATGTTCTCTTTATTGTATCTTTAATTTTATTGATATAACATATGACTAAAAAGTGTTTTATGTCTACTTCACTGATATATTGACCCTCGGGATTATCTGCAATTGGTTAAAAATACATCTATCTGTCCTTTTTAAAATATAGCTTACATTTATTAAAGTGCATTCCACCTTGCTGTGAAATAAGTTGTCTACATCGTAGATGGTGGTTGTAATTGAACTTGACAATAGGCTGTTAATTAAAATTTGCTGTTAGGCTTTTAGAGTAAATTTTTTAACTGGCAAGTGGGGTTGAAATCTTTTGGGGAGGTGCTTTCACGGCTTATATACTCACTGGGTTTTGCTGTTGGTTGGACTTGCTTAACGGAGGGGATATGTTTTGTTATCCTTTTAAACCCATCCCAGTAATAAAAATTATCTATTCCATTTTTATTCTGATGATTTGTCTGTAACGGATAAATCTTATCGGAACTTTATCTGTGTAGATCTGAGATACAAATGGTGGAACCTTGATAATTGAATAATTTCACATAAATTCATATTTTTCTCAGTATCAACATAGTAAAGAAATGTGGTGCTGAGATTCTTCGGAAATCCCAGCCGTACTCGTGTCCACGGGCCATGACACGGACTCAGACACATGGTTGTCACATCGATAAGTCGAGCCGATGGAGATCCAGCTTGTCGACTAGTAGTCTATGACTAGTCGACAAATTAATAATAATTAATTAATTAATATATAATAATATGTATCTTATAAACGTGGTTTCCCACAATAGAATTCTAACATCAGTCACAAAATAGAGATATGTTAATTATAAATATATCCTTTTTCACCTTGTACACACATTATTAAGCTGACTATACAAATATATGAACATATTATAATACATGTATATTTATGTCAATCAATTTATACATACATAAACACACACACACAAAAAGATATATAAGCTGAAATTAGCATGTTGATTATTGATGATGTTGAGTAGGTTTCTAGATTTTTTTTCATTTTAAATTTTGATTGGATTTTGCACTAATTCGACCAACTAGTCGACCAAGTCGATTAGTCCAATCGATAAGTCGACCGACTAGTCGATAATTTGCATGTCGACTTCACCGGTCGACTTTCTCAAACCGACTAGTTGACGAGTCATCGACTAGTTACTAGTCGTTACTAGTCGAGCGCCGTGACAACAATACACTTTAACTTTTCATCTGGAAAATTTGGATCGGGATCTGAATGCCCATCTGGAAAATGGGCTCTTCATCTCAGACAACATATGATAACCTATTAACCTTTCTCTCTCTGTTTGTTATAGAGTGTCATTTAACCCTTTAACTTTTGACACTGTACCTGTTAATATATATATATATACATATATATATATAATAAATATTATTTTATGTAGAATGATAGGCATTAGTTTATAAAAACTAACATATATTAAAAATAATCTTTGCTATGTCCAAATCCAAGTGTCGGATCCTTATAAACCGTGTCCCTAGGTCTTTGATTTTTTAGTTCGAAGGATCGGACACTTTGATCTGAGTCCGTGTTGGATCCTTCTAAAGGAGTTTGAGCATCATAGGTAAACACAATGTATTTTTAATGTCACTAAATGGAAAAGGTTCCTATTTCTGAGGCTATTCACATATCGTGATTATTCATTAGAGGTTAAAATAACATTGTCTCCAATTATGTTGATAACGTGAAAAAAATTATTATTTTTTCAAGGTTATTCATGTATTAATAGCCAATTATGAAGGGTCTACTGTAGAATTTTGTGGAGATCTTAATTTTTCTTGTCGTAGCTAGATAACGAGCCATGGCTTTTAAGCATGTAGAGTATGAAATTCACCTAATGCAATGTCTACCAGGGTAAAAATGGGTTTGACCTGAAATTGCCAATATCTGAGGAATCTTACACACGATTTTGCTTATTGATATTGACATTTGTTTTATTAGTAATACTGAAATGCATTATTTGACCCAGACCAAAAAATTATGAAGGAGCTGAAGTAAAACTTCAATAAAATTTACTGATTCAGCTGTGGTGGTCAACTAATTTCTGTCTTTAGAGATTATGTGTGCTCTATAACTACTTAAACACAGGATTCGAATGCCGTTGCTTGTGCAATTCAAGTTCTTTTGACCAAGACTGTTACTCAGATCCTTGTGCCATCACTTCAATTAAACGATTATTCTTTTTTTAAATACAGAATCATTCAATGCATTTTATAGCAATGCTCCCACGAATTCACCTTTGGAAGCTTTTGATGAGGCACGGTTGCAGCTTATTAAGGAAGAAGCTGAGTTGGAAAGATCAATATCTGGCATATTAGTGCAGGTACCTAATAGTTCCTTTTAGCTACTCCCACTCTTTAATAGTAATTCTAATATTTTCTATTGCATGTTTTCATTCCTACTCATTGACCACTTCAGATGGAGGAGTTCCGAAAAAAGATCATACATTTTGAAGAGTTTGATTTAGAAGTGGAGAAAGAGTCCCAACAGCTAGAGCAACTAAAAAATCTACTATTTGCTGATCAGCTTGCTCTTTTCTTTCATAAAATTGCTGGATCAAAATCACTCGCAGTGGCTGAGGATGTTAAAGTGGGACAGACTTAATGATCTTGTCTTTTTCTTTTTTTGGTTTTCGTAATTGATTTCCTTGGGCCAAATGTATGGAGTGACTTGTCGATGGTATTAGTTGTTACTGAATAGGCTTTAGTTTCCTGAGAGCCAATTTATAGGGAACTGAAAGTCAGTTTTGTACTTTGTTTTTGTTGCAGCCTATTTGAACTTTTATAGTTTGATTTAGCCGTACAGGTTATAGGTTTATATTTCTTTCTGTACCTTTGCCATTCTAGGTGCTTTTTTCTTTTATTATAATCCTAGCCCATCTTTGTCCCTTTAGGAATTGGTTGTGGGTAATTTATTTCAAGTCCAAATTAAGTCTGAATGTAGCAAGTGAACAAATTTATACAAGCCTTATTACAAACCAAAGGCAAGTTTAACCATGACATTCATTCTCTTAATATAATTTGTCTTGCATATGAAGGCGATGGTTCAAAATTAGGTGATGAAACCAAATCAGACGAGGGTCATGACTAGACCCGTAAATTTACTTAACATAAAAAAACAGGGTTGGCATGAAAACAGGGTTGGTATGAATACGAAAGTACATAACGTGTTAATTTTGTGTTTGCCTGCCGGCTGCTGGTTACACGACACAAGATACCCTCGGTGTGTTATTTTTCTGTAGCGTTGTGTTTGTGTTCAGATTTTGGGTATACATTTTAATTTCGTGTCCACACATCAAGTAGACGAAACACCAAAAGACATGACATACACAATTTGCTAGGTGAGTCTTACTCTAACGAGAACCTCTATTATAATCAGATATGAGATCTAATTTCTACAAACAAATTTAAATCAATTTTTAATTTGGACCACTAATTTTAAATTTCATCATCATCCTCACCCATCACCTCCTCCATCTTATTTCTTACTAACCAACTATCACCACTTCCAACTACTAGCGACCACCACCAATTCCGGCCACTACCAGTACCTTCAAAAATAAAATCACCACTGTCAAATTTAAAATCACCACCGAAAAATCAAAAATCACTACATACGACCATCTACAAACAGAAAATCTTCATCGAAGAAAGTGTTAGGTAATGAATACAACACAAAGAGGGGGTGGATGTGTTTTAAATTATTTTTAAGTTTTTCAAACTATTATGGATATGGTGAACAAAGTAGTCTAACCCTAGAGATAATATGTTTTAACACGAATAATAAAACATGCACAATAACACACTATCTTTCAAAATTAACTTAATTTTATATTAAAATCAATTATGTCTTTATACAAATTTCTGGGTTTTTTGTTGATAAAGAACTCAGCTTCTCTCTTGAGAGTTACAAGATTTTCTAGATCTATTTGTTACAACTGAAACAAAGCATCCAATATTTATTTTATAGAACAGTAAACACAGGTTTTACACAACATGCAATAGCATGTACTAAACCCTACTTTAAGTTAACTAAAAATTTCTATTTCTGCCTTAGTATATCTTTGCAAATTGTGCATGTCTGTGACTTTACTTTGTCGGTTAATCTTGGGCTTTGATCTTGTACTCTTCAAACTGTTTTTTGTAGACTTTTCAAATCAGTGATTGATTTGTTTGTTGATTGATAATCTTGGATATTTAACTGGTCTGCATTTTGTACTTGAGTTTTACATCGAGATCTCCAGTTAGTTATATAGAGAACTCAACATCTCGATAAGTATAATGGCTTATCAAGATATCTTATTACACTATAATTGTTTTGACTTATCGAAATCTCTGAGTTCTCTATAAGATAATTTGGCTTGTCAAGATCTCTGAAATTCTGCATTTAGAAGAGACTTGTCGATATCTCTGAAATCTCTTTAGGCATATTGACTTATCGATATCTCTTAGATCTCAAGGGAGAATTTGACTTGTCGATATCTTCAATTGTCACATCTTCAATTTGACTTGTCGATATCTCTGCGTTTTCTATTGCATAAATGACTTGTCGATATCTCCAATCTTCATATGTTCATTTGACTTGTCGATATCTCTGAGACTTCTTTATAAGCTAATTTGGACTTGTCGATAAGTCATTCTGGAGTTCTCGAATGACTTCTCTATAAGACTCAACCTGTGACTTGTAGATTTCTTAATGTAAATGTTTTTCCCAAACCTGATTTATTCAACTCTAAGTTTCTTCACATTGTCTCTGAGACATGATCTTCATGATCTTCTTCCAGAGTTTATTCTTAGGCTTGAGACTGATTACTGAAAAATACTCTAGTCTAATCTATTTACACTTTTACAGACTTAAATGATACAATACAAAATTGCAAACTTAGATTATCATACAACTTACTTAGGCCTGTCAATTTGATTTAGTCTTGTTATAGTACAAGCATGTCTTGCACAATAATATCCCCCAGTTTGTGAAAAAGATTGCTTATCACAAATTCATGTCTGTTAAGAAGACTAACATAAAAATTGACAGAAATACAATATTTATACATTAGGTGATTTCTTGAGTTTGACAGATACATATATCAGACGAATGTCTCATCTTCTGTTTCTTCTCTAATGAGGTCCTTTAACTTTACAAGTATTTCCAGTTCCTCTATGATTGGTGTCCCGCTTAGAGCTTCTACAAGTTTGAATTTGTCAAGTAATGGATAAGCACTCAATAAATCAATCCTAAACCTTGAGAATCTGCCAGCTTTGATGTTTAGAATTTATCCATCCTTGGTAACTCTGCTCATCCACTTTTCCTTTAGATCTTAAGATTTTTGAATGTACATTTCTATCTCCTCATTATACTTTCTCTTCCTCTCCTCACTTTCAGTGTAACGCCCTCCAGACCCGGGGTATAAGTCTGGGGGTTACTACCTAATCACCAAACCTGTACAATTTGATTAACAATTAATAAAGAAATGAAATTAAACCCCTTTAACACTAACCAGGATCTTTTTAGGTTGAAGTATGAAAACAAGAACCACTAACTACTTTTATTACAAACCAACATTCAAAGTCTCACAAACTCTCTTTATTATAAACCATTGTCTAATTCATTTTAAGCTAAGTTCAACTTTTATTCAAACACACACACCTACTATCTATCAACACTCCACCTGCTCGGGCAACTCAAAGCTTTCTTCCTGGATTGGGATCAACACCTTGGGTATAAGAGGATCCCGAGGCTTGACTCGCTTCTTTACCACTCGAGTCCTGATTGGTTTCATATTCCTTCTTAACTGAAAACAATAAGGTGAATAATAACAAAAGGGGTGAGCCAAAAGTTGCTCAACAAGTCCACAAACATATAAACAGTGTTAAAGCATTTTAAATGAATCCGCCATCCCAGGTATATCTGCCAAGATATAACCTCACGAGAATAGAAAAAAGGCCATTACTGGCGAGATATAACCTCACAAATAAACTAAACTGGACACAAGTTCGCATCTATATTCTGCTGATCAGTCAGAATATAATGCAGATCCATATCTCAGTATATAGATCCAGTCGGGTACCCAGGCACTACGGCCCACGTCGAGGCACCAGTCATCCCGGTCCTCAGGATTAAGACACACTCAATCCCAAAATATCCTTATCCAGTCCATCGCTTAGCAACCGGGACAATCAGTATGCTTTGATATATTCCAAACACTAGAATATATCAATCTCCATGTGTTACCAACAGAATATGAATCAAGAATCCAAAGAAACGGAGAAATCAAGAATTGAAATGAAATATGAACAAAGGAATAGGGATTGTATATTAGTGATCAAGAACAATAATCAAGAGAATGTAAATGTGATAAATATTTGAATCAATATCACTATTCCGAAAGTAGAATAGAGGAAAAACTTGCCTTCTGCGCGACTTACTGCAATTGAATCACTTATGTCTATCACCTAGGACTATTACCGACTCAACTGGCCTGGCTGGCTTAGCTTCTGTTGGCAAAACAGACTGGTTAAATCATGTCGTACTTCATTTGCATCTTGAATCGACTTCAAACTGATCCTAACATCTACCCATGCGCTTATGACTGACTCATGTATTACATATAAGCAAGTAAGACTCGATTAACCAAAGAATACACATAAGCACATAAGCACATAATCATTTTTATGGTTAAAATAATTTTTAAAACCAAAATCGACTCGCTGATCGCTCAACTGATCGTTATCTGACTCGTTTCCCATTTTTCCAGAATTTTTCGGACTCGTCTCGGCACGTAACTTGACTGATAATCAAAAAAGTCACAAAATCAACTAACTTCTAAAAAAAAATTAAGCTTTGATATTATTTTTAATGAAAAGGATTCATTTTTCTCAGTTAACAGGCTTTCGTTTCACGCAAAACGGACTAACGGTTGAATTATTATTAATTAAATACTGATAATTCCATTTATTAATCATTATAAATAATTATTACTAATTTTTAAAACCCAAAAATAATTTTTAAATCATTATTTAAGAAAATCAGAATTAAAAATAATTTTTCTATAATTTTTGAAATTAAAATGAATTTATTATGATTTACTGAAAATTATTTGATTAATTATCAAAATAATTAATCACTTTTAAGTAATTAATAAGTAATAAATAAATAATAAATAATTAAGAAAATAATTCAATCTGATTTTTAGAAAATAATTCAGAATTATTTATAATATAAATTAATTAATTAAATAATTAATTAATCAATTTACAAAATAAATAAAACTGATTTTTAAAATTAATAAAAATAAAAAGTAAAAATAATTTCCAGAAACATATGTCAGAAAACAGACATCTGACAAGGTGGATCAAAACCGGGTTCTGGAAACGGGTCAACCGGGTTGGATTCCGGGTCTGTGAAGAACACCACCGGAATCTGGGTTTAAACCCAGAATCCGGCGACTTCACCGGACTCCGGCGAGTCCAATTCCTGGCCAAACGGACACCGTTTGGTTCCGTTTTTGATCCCAAAACATCCCAAACTACTTCCCCAATCTGTTTCAGGCCAAAATCGACCAGAAACATCCCTGGATATCATTCTCCGATCAAAATCATCAAGAACTCCGGCCAAAAATCAAAATCACTCATTTGTACATAACATCAAACGTTATATAGTGCAAAATGAGGCTAAGAACATATACAATCAAAGCCCTAACATTACAAGAACCAAATATTCACAGAAATCATCGAGTTGTGTTTTGAAAATTCGACCTAAACCCTAGAAATCGTGAATCATTATCCAAGCATCGTTTGTTCAATTAAACACCATGAATCGACTGTAAATCATCTAACAAAGCTATATCAATCATCAAAACATCACAATAACCCCAGAATCAAAAAGCCATAATTCGAACATAAACCCTATAAATCAAAAATAAAAAACGATGCAATAAAACGTGAAATTGATGCAAGAAACAGAAAGAACGGATCAAAACCTTCGATTTGAGTACTTGAATCACACGATTTGATGCTGTAATCAGTGAGAAATCACGACTTGATTCTTCGACCCGAACCTGTTCTTCCCGACCCGATTTCAGAGAATTTTTGGTAATTTTGCAGATTTTAATGATTAATTATAATTAATTAAATAAAAATTAGGCTATTTATAGTAGTAAAAATAATACTCCTAATTAAAATTAAGGGGCTAATTATACATTAAATAAAAATATTGGGCCCTAATTTTTATAATTTTTGAGTATTAAAATTTAATTTATAAATATTTTATATATGCAATATATATGCCAAAAATTTCCAAAAATTGTGAATAATGCAAAAATGCAAAGAAATAATATAAATGAAAGTCCTATAATTTTATAAAAATAAAAATGTGATTTTTGTGGGGTTTTTGACACCCAATGGGGCCCGGAAAAATCATTTTTCGCAAAACGAGAAAATTTATAAATTATCTAGATGTTCAGAACAAGGCGATTGTAAAAGCCATTTGATGAAAAATAAGGCCCATTATTTTATTTGAAATACTGGCTTTAAAATCATCGTTTGGGTCATAAAATGTTTGAAATAAAACCTATAAATGCATAATAAAATATATGAAAAATACCTTAAAATACAGAAATGACATGGAATACACGTATCACGTAACAGTTAGGGTTTATCAGATAATCACACATAAGTGACACATTAATTCACATATTTTATTATAATCATGATATAATATAAACGTAAAGTTCCCAGTCGTTACATCCTCCCCCCCTTAAAAGGATTCTGTCCTCAGAATCTTCTATGAAAACAAATGAGGGTATTTCTCTAATATTTCACTTTCGAGTTCCCAGGTTGATTCTTCAACCATAGGATTTCTCCACAACACTCGCACTAAATATACAGACTTATTTCTCAACACTTTCTCTCGCCGATCTAAAATTCTTACCGGCTGTTCTATAAAAGACAAATCAGGTTGGATTTCTATCGGCTCATACTCGATTACATGCCTAGAATCAGGATTATATCACTTAAGCATGGACACGTGAAACACATTGTGAATATGCTGCATATGAGGCGGTAAAGCTAATTCGTATGCAACTTTTCCCACTTTCTTCAAAATTTCAAATGGTCCAACGTAACGTGGTTTCAATTTACCCTTATTGCTAAATATGGTTAATCCTTTCCATGGCGATATTTTGAGTAGTACATTTTCTCCTTCCTGATAGTCTATATCTTTCTTGGCTTGATCTGCATATTTGCGTTGCCTGTTTTGCGCTGCATCGAGTCGTTTTCGAATGAGTTCAATCTTTTCTTTCATCTGTTGAATTAGTTCTGGACCCAAAATTTTGCGTTCTCCAACTTCATCCCAATATACTGGTGATTTTGCATTTTCTCCCGTACAATGCTTCATACGGTGGCATTCCAATGCTGGCGTGATAACTGTTATTATAAGAAAATTCCACTAGGGGTAGATGTTCATCCCAACTGCCTTCAAAATCGATCGCACAAACTCGTAGCATGTCTTCAATCGTTTGGATAGTTCTTTCACTTTGCCCGTCGGTTTACGGATGATAAGCGGTACTCATGTTCAATTTAGTTCCAAGACATTCTTGAAATTGTCTCCAAAATCTTGAGTTGAAACGAGGATCTCGATCAGACACGATAGATACTGGAACTCCATGTCGCATCACAATTTCTTTAAGATATATGTGCACTAGCTTGTCGAGTGAAAATCTTTCATTGATTGGTAGAAAATGTGCCGACTTCGTGAGTCTGTCAATGATTACCCATATCGCATCATGATTTGCCTTTGTCCTTGGTAGTCCTACCACAAAATCCATCGCTAGATGTTCCCATTTCTATTCTGGAATGTCTAATGGTTGCAATAATCCACTCGGACGTTGATGTTCCGCTTTAACTCGCTGGCATATGTAGCACTTACTTATCCATTCAGCTATTTCCTTCTTCATGTTCGGCCACCAGAAGTTTTCTTTCAGATCACGATACATTTTTGTACTTTCTGGATGAATGGAATACTTCGAATTGTGCGAATCTCGCATTATTTCTTCTTTTAATTCTACTACGTTAGGGATCCAGATTCTCGACGCAAAGCGTAAAATTCCTTCATTATCTTTCTGAGTTGTGATTTCTTCTCCCGTCAGGTCGTCATCTTGACTCATCACTTCATTTTGACAGCAGCGAATCTTTTCTAACAATTCCGGTTAGAAAGTCATAGTGTAGATAGCTTCTGCAGATTCATTGGGAATACGAATCTCAATTTCCAATCGAATTCCTTGATTAAGTCTTCACACGAAGTTAACCGATTCAATCTTTCTTTCCTGCTCAGCGCATCTACTACAACATTTGCTTTCCCTGGATGATAACTAATCGTGACTTCATAATCCTTTATCAATTCCAGCCATCGACGTTGTCGCATGTTCAACTCCTTTTGCGTAAAGATATACTTTAGACTTTTATGATCTGTGTAAATTTCACATTTTTCACCGTAGAGATAATGTCTCCAAAGCTTCAACGCAAATACGATCGCTGCCAATTCCAGATCATGAGTGGGATATTTTTGTTCATGAGGTTTAAGTTGTCTCGAAGCATATGCGATGACGTTACCGTGCTGCATCAGTACACATCCTAACCCGCGATACGAAGCGTCGCTGAAAATGACGAAATTTCCTAGCTCGTCTGGCAATACAAGTACTGGTGCGGTTACTAATCGATTTTTCAGCTCTTGAAAACTTTCTTCACACTTATCACTCCATTCAAACTTTTCACTTTTTCGAGTTAACTTGGTCAGCGGCATTGCTATTTTCACAAAATCTTTGACAAACCTTCGATAATATCCTACTTATCCCAAGAAACTTCGAACTTCTGTCGGCGTCCTTGGTCTTTCCCAATTTAACACAGCTTCAATCTTCGCTGGATCGACTTGGATGCCTTCTCTACTGATAATATACCCTAGAAATTGTACTTCTCTTAACCAGAATTCACATTTCGAAAATTTTGCGTATAGTTGCTCTTTCCTCAGAATTTCCAAAGTTATTCTCAAGTGTTCTGCATGCTCTTCTTCTGACTTGGAGTAAATCAAGATGTCATCAATGAATACAATCACGAATTTATCCAAATATTTCTTGAATACTCTGTTCCTCAAATCCATGAATGCTGCTGGCGCGTTTGTCAGACCGAATGCCATTACCAAAAACTCGTAATGCCCATATCTTGTACGAAACGCAGTCTTTGGAATATCTTCAGCTTTAATCTTCAATTGATGATAGCCTGATCGCAAATCTATCTTTGAAAACCATGCTGCTCCTTTTAGCTGTTCGAACAAATCGTCGATTCTCGGTAAGGGATACTTGTTCTTAATAGTGAGTTTATTCAATTCCCTATAGTCAATGCATAATCGCATGCTGCCGTCCTTCTTCTTCACAAATAACACCGGTGCACCCCATGGGGATACACTACGTCGTATGATGCCTCGGTCTAGAAGATCTTGCAGTTGCGTTGACAATTCCTTCATTTCGACTGGAGCCATCCGATATGGAGCTTTCGAAACTGGTTCTGTACCTGGTGCTAGATCAATTGTGAACTCAATTTCTCGATCTGGTGGTAACCCTAGAAGCTCGTCTGGAAAGACGTCTGGAAACTCGCACACAATTGGAATGTCTTCTATTCTAGGACTTCCTCTTTCGGTATCTAACACGTAAGCTATGTATGCCTCACATCCTTGTCGAAGCAATCGTTTAGTCTGCATCACAGTAAGAAATTTCTTCTGCTGTTTTTCGCCTTTGAATATTACTGTTGCATTCTCCGCAGTTCGCAATTTGACTCTCTTATTCGCGCAATCTATCTGAGCGTTATGACATGCTAACCAATCCATTCCCAAGATAATATCGAATTCTCCTAGCTTAAAAGGAATTAAATCTACCGAAAAATGATGTCCGGCTATTTCTATATCACACGCAGGACATACTCGATCTACCGGAACTTGGTCGTCATTCGCTAATTTTATAATTAACGTTTCGCCCAACCATTCGATTTCACAATGTAACTTACCAAGAAATTCTTCAAAAACAAATGAAAGAGTAGCTCCAGAATCAATTAATACTTTTGAAATTACAGAATTCTCCAAAAGTGTACCTGCACCGCTTCTTTCATGGTCATGTTAAAAGTTCTTGCTTTGGGTTGATTAGGCGGCGGCGGAGGTAATGCTAACATTCTCGAAACACTGGCTGCCATAGCTGATCCTTTGCAATTTCTGGCGATATGCCCTTTCTTTCCACACTGGAAACAAGTCATCTCTGCTGTTTTACCTATTGGACATTCGTTAGAATAATGCCCTTTCTGCTTACACCGATAACACGTTACATCCCTTTTGATACATACACCAGTATGCTTTCGATTATATGTCTTGTAGTACAGAACTGGAACTCTGACCATTCCCTGCTGACTGGAGGTTTGGAAACAATTACCTGCCTTCTGTGAACCTTGTCCTATCCTTTTAAAATTCGAATTTGCCCAGGCTTGGAATCCCGGCTTTCTGCTGGAGCGATCTTGGAAACTTCCCTGTCCCTTGTCTTGCTGAGATCTTTCACTTTCCCCTTCTATAATCAAAGCTTTCTGAACTACGACAGTATACGTTGTTAATTCGAAAACTGCAACTTGGCCACGAATCCATGGTAGTAATCCTTCTTGAAACCTTTGAACTAGTTTTTCTTCAGTGTCAACCTGTTCTGGAACAAACCTAGCCAACTCAGTAAATTTGGCTTCATATTCTGCCACGGACATATTTCCCTGCTTCAGTTCTAGAAACTTAATCTGCATTTGATTCTTCACATAGCGAGGAAAATGCTTTTCTAAAAACAACTCTTTAAACCTATCCCATGCAATAACTTCTTCACCCTCTAAGGCCTTTTTAGATTCCCACCAATAATTCGCCTCTCCTTTCAACAAGTAACTAGCAAAATCAGTCTTCTGGTCCTCACCTACCTTCACTAGTGCGAACGCTTTCTCTACTTCTTTTAACCAGGTGGTAGCTTTAATAGGATCAATAGTCCCTTCAAACTCTGGAGGTTTAACTGACTGAAACTGCTTAAAAGTAACAACAGGTAATACTGGTGGTAATTGAAGCTCAGGACGAGGTGGCTGTTGTAACATTTGTTGTTGTATCTGCTGTTGCTGATGCTGCATCTGCTGCTGTATCATTACCATCTGTTGTTGCATCAGATGGAACATTTGGTTCATGGTTTCATTAGTCTGATTTTCAGAATTGCTGTTAGAGGTCTCAGCCCTAGTCTTTCTTTTTGGTGCCATCTTCTTCTGATAATAAAACAGGTGATATTTATTTAACAGTTTAATAAACAATCGACAATATGTATGGAAAACAATTTATCCTGTATTCATAACATGGTTTATTTAAAGAAAACAGTTGCTGAGTGTACAGACTGGAAATGTAAACAGTTAAATAAAATAATTGGTTTTTTTTTTCAACAGGAATTATAATATGAAAAACTGTAAAGTGAAAGTAAATGCTATAAAACTGTAAAGACTGAAATTTAAATAAAAGAATTTGAAAAAGTTCATCTTATATATATGTGACACCAGTTTTAGGTGTAAATGCTTGATACAAAAAGTCTCGGGCTACTGGTCATCACTACGGCTACAAGTCACACTATCGCTACAAGTTAAACTACTACTACAAGTTAAACTACTGATACACACATACACACTACTCACTAAATTATACTATGCTGCCTCTATATACACATGCACTCTGTAGTCACCGTCTCAAACCCTCTCAGAACCCAGGCGGAATACGCCTAAGCTCCTCTCTAAGTGCCTGGACCAAAGTCTGTGCCAAGCGAAAAACCCTGTAGAACTCTGCAAAAGAAGGAGGTCCGTCATGAGTCAAATCATCCAGCTCCCAAGTAGCACTCATCAATACTGACTGTAATCGCTGTCTCATATAATAATCCGGCTGTAGGGCCGCTAACGGTCCTCTGTCCCTCTGATCAAACAGATGCATAATCTCCCGACACTGTGCCCGCCAATACTCCACATCATCCCTCATAACTCTATACTCATGGTATGGTACCATATGCGGCTGAGCAACCTGACCTACTGACTCCTGAGAAGGAACCCTCGGAATACCTACACCCTGCTGGGGTAAACCTAACTGTAGATCCACATCATGCTCTCCCATCCCCTCTACTGGAATCATCTGAACTATGTCCGGCTCTGGGGCATGCACTGGTATAGGAGGTAACAATGGTGGTGGTAACTCCTGCTCAACATCTAGTATAAACTGGTGCTCAATAGGTAAAGGAACCATCGGCTCGAAGAACTCAAATGGATCAAACATCTCTATGGGTTCATGCACTATCCCCTGTACTGGTGGTACCGGCTCCTGTGGCAATGGTGGTGGAGGTGGTAGAGGAGGAAACATATGCTCAGATACTGGAGGTATGGCTGGTGTAATAACCCCAATTTTTGAGAAATTTTGAAACCCTTATGAATAGTGTTTTTGCTGAACGAGAAAACTTTTCATGCCACGCTATGTAGGGGTTCTGTTATTGATCTTATGGGATATTATTAGTACTCTATGTGGTATATAAGTGTATGTAAAGATCGTCAGAATCCAATTCCGAACACTTTGATTTTTCTCGGAAATCCACAAGATACGGAGAGAATTGAGTATAAGGTAACAGGATAAAAAAGATTTAAATTAAAGGATTATAGGAGAGGATCATAAAAGGAATACAATATATTGAGAAAGGTTAAGGGAACCTAAGTAATAAGATCCCGGGTATGATCCCTCAAACGATAAACGAAAACGAAAGTTAAGCGAACCGTATAACAGATCAGCGGTCATTAGGCAAACGATTAGGAAGTTAATAAAAAGGATTAGTGGGAATGATGTCATCCAACCAATAGAAAGAGGACAAGGAGGGGAGGATTACATCATGAGGATGACATAGGCATGACAAGAAAGGAAGGAGATGTGGTGACTTTTTAAACACACAAAATCAAGGGCAACTAGGTAATTTACTAAATCAAACACAAAAATCAAGCCAACCAAGCCAAGCAAAATCATTTTCATCAAAATCAAAAAGAAACCAAGGCATGGTTCATCATGCTCTCGGCTTTTACTATTGCAAATGGGCAAGAATTTCAAAACTCAAGATCCAAGCCTCCTAAATTGGTAAGATAATTCCCTAATCATCTTCATGCTTAGTTAGGACTATATCATGAGTTTAAGCCATCAATTCCTTCTCAATCTTCTTCATTTAATCAAAGAAGAAGACTATGAATAGTGTTTTCAAGTTTTTTAACTTGAAGTTTTCTTGTTTTTCTTGAAGATCCAAGCTTTCCTAAGACTTCTCAAAGCTTCTTAAGGCTTCCTAGCTCATCCCACCACTTCAAGGAAGGTATACCATCTCCAAACCCTAGATCCCTATGTATTATAAGATGATTTTAATTGGTAGGATGATATTGTAGCTTGTTGTTGTGATTTAGAGTTTGGGATTTGGAATGGTAGTGAAATGGAATGGTAAATGTTGTGGTTTTGATTAAAAGAACTTAATTATGATTAAAGTTAAGTTTAGGCATAAGTATGATGATTAAATTGAATTGGTTGGGGTTGTTATGATGTGATAAGGATGGATGTTTGTTGTATGATGGATTTGAGGTTGGATTTGAGGTTGATTTGGAATGGGTTTGAATGGTTTAAAATATTGGAAATCGCGTAAACATAGCCGTCGTAACGTCCGATTTTCTTTGGACTGTTTTTGTGCATAGCATTAGGACCCGAGAACCCCCTGCTAGATTATGACCACTGCCATGTTTAGATAGCTCATGTTACGAGCTTCGTTTTGATATGTAGTTCGTTCGATTCCGATGCACGGTTTAGGAGAAACGACCGTTTCAAGTAACGGCGTTTCGCGAACGAAACTTTTCCCCTCGCCTTACTTTGAAACATAGGTTAAAGACCAAAAAGGGTTAATTAATGTATGAAACATTTATGGTAAGTGTGTTAGGCAGTTGGTAAGACACTCGCGAAGGAATCGCTTTAAAACTCGTAAAGGTTAAATTATTAAAATGGTGGAGCCGAGGGTACCCGAGTGACTTAAGCGAATCAGTGAGCGCAAAACAAGCGTTAGAGTCTAAGTTAGTTAAAGTATAGATTTACAAGTGATTTTGGTTTAATTCCAACTTACTTGTTGTTTATAGGATACCAGACTCGTCCCGAGCCTTTTATCACCCCAAGTCGCTCAGGCAAGTATTCTATCCGTTATACTGTTGTTGTGATGTATATGTGTATATGCATGATCTTGCGATAAATGCATATTTGTTATTAGCAAATTCTTGCGATATATTGTAGCATGTGATATGGTATATATGCATGCCTGTTTCATATTCTTAATTTATATATCTGTTGGTTCAGTTGATAATACCTATGCTAGAGGATAGCGGTAGCTTGCATATACCCTTAGTATAGGGACCCAAAGGTGAAAATATTTTCTAAAACCGGGAGTCGAGGATCCCGAGTAATCTTGTATATATGGATATGGATATATATATATATATATATTTATTTATATATACATATATGGTTATAGTTTTCCAAACTATTAATCGAATAAGGTTTATTCGATAACTTTAGCTTTATTTTATTATTGAATATTATTTTGAATATTCATTCGAGGGCTTATGACTCTTTTATATTATTTATTGAATATTATTTGAATATTCATTCGAAGGCTTATGACTCAGTTTATATTATTTAATGAATATTATTTGAATATTCATTTGAGGATCTATGACTCCGATTATTTGCTGAAATATATTCTTTATTTTATTAAAGAATAAGGTGTTAATAATCAAACTTATTTTCGATTATTCAAATAAAGATAATACTTTCATATAAGTATATCTTTGGTTATTTAATACTCGTTTCAAGTATAAGTTTTAATACTTCTACTTCAATTATTTTTATAAAGATTATTCTTTATGGGAATATTATTTAAATAATAATATTCAGTCATTTTCTAAATATTCTGGGGACTGATTTACTTCATTAAATCAGCTTTACTCCAAACACTCTTTAAAGTGTTTTCGAGTCTTCAAAATGATTTTTAAAGTCAGAGCGGATCCCAAAACTCATTTTTATATTTAAGATCTTCTTTTTTTAAGGGGATTTAAATACTCGCTCAAAACCTGGGAAATCCGGCTCTGTGGTGTATTTTATATTTGCAACGAGGTTGCAGTTTTGGTAAATGAATTGATTACTTGCCCAACGTTCGGGAAGTAAGCCCATCTAATTGAGTCGGCATAAGCGACAGGCCGGGGTACGGTCTATGAAAGTGTAAGTGGCTGGGTGGCAGTCCATCAACGCGTGAGGGGCCGGGTAACGGTCTAGCGCGAGGTCCTAATGCGGCCAGGGTGATGACCGGTGAGGAATTCATCCATCTACAATAGAAAAGGTTACTTATTGGTATCTTTGCCTGATCAGCAAGATATCTGGTTTATGCCAAAATTCTTTTCCTTTCCAAAATTCATTGGATGTTTCAAACTCTGTTCATACTTTACATAACAGAGGTTCCAGGAAATGTTTAAAGAGATATATATATGTGGATATATATATATCGGGACTAAATAAAGTATCTCATAACTCTTTCATTCAATAATATTTCAAAGATTGAATCTATTCAAATCTTGTCTTGTAGTCTCATCTATGTGATGAACTTTTGAAACTGGTTATAACTTGAACGGTGGTAGTTCAAGTAGTATTGGGAAAGATATAAGTATATTGGGGTATTTAATAACCTCATCTTTTAAACTCATATCTAATTAATAATTGGCTTATGAATGACAAAGATTTTCAGAAAAACGTTGAGACAAGGTTAGATATATGAGATCACCTTGCAACGATATTTTTTTTATGTACAGTTATACACTGGGTCTTTGTGTATATTATGCATGGAAGAGGACTTCCAATATTTTGAAAAGTATATGTGTATATATACTGAATATTTTGCGACTTCATCGCATTAAGATATCAAACTTGGTTCATTTCTTTTGACCAAGACTTTCATGAGTATTATGAGTAGGCTCATATAATGTAAATCATTATACATATTATTTTGGTGGGCTTGCTGCTCACCCTTGCTTTATTTCTTCATCACACAACAACAGTTAGGAAAGATGGCCAGACTCCAGCAGACCCAGCGCAAGCGCGTGGGAAGCGTCCCGCGTCTTCCCGTTGATGTTGTAGCTGCTATAGCTGCAGAGGTAGATCTATTGTAGATCAGACCATCTACTTTTGAGAATCAATTATGTATAATTATAACTTGTGGCAGATAATGGCAATTAACTGTAAATTTATCAAGTAATCATTTTGGGTTGTAATAACTTTTAAATTGTGGATTCAAAGACTTGTACTTATTTAAATTTCATCTCTGAGACTATAACGGGTTGTGGTGTGTGTTAGTGTGGGGTCACAACATAAGGTTATTTATTATTAATTAAGTGAAGTGATATTGTGGAAAGAAAGACCGTGACGACCCAGATCCCCGACCCCGGATCTGGGGGTGTTACAGAAATGGTATCAGAGCCAAGCGTTATAAACCTCAGAGATGATGGGACGTTAAGATAATAAGTTAACTAAGATAATAAGAACTCTTGCCAAGTTCATAGTCGGGCTACCTAACGTAGCACTGACAGTTAAAACCCTTATGGGAACCCTTATAAACATCGTGATAGGAGCGTAGTTCGTTATCGTATATGGTAGCGGGACTCCGAACCCTGAGGTTGAGGAGCAACATCGCGATGATATTTTAGTACTAATTGGAGATCGGATTGTGGATCCGATAGAGTGTCCTAATGCAGGACCGGATGATGTTGATATTGAGGATTTAGCGGTTGAGGATGTTGTCCTAGAAGGGATAGTTGTTGAGAAGGATCCCATGGAGGATCCTGACAAGATTGGATAAAGGACCACTGATGAATTGATGACCATGGTTAGGTCGACTACCAGAGGTAGGATTGGCCGGTCACTACCAGAGGTTCGTTCAAGTTGTAAAGATAGTAGCCCCTTTAACGCGGCTTACTCATAAGACTGAGAAGTTTGAATAGGCAGAGAAATGCGAGAACAGCTTTTAAGAACTGAAGCAAAGGTTGGTGACGACCCCTATGTTGGCGTTACCGGAGGGAAAAAGGAGATTTTGTGATTTGTAAGTGATGTTTCGCATAAGGAATTAGGGTGCTTCTTATATAGCACAGCAAGATAATCGCGTCTGCGTCAAGACAATTAAGGGAATTTAAAATTCGATATCCCCACCCATGAGCTTGGGCTCGTGGCAATAGTTTTACCCTAAAGATTGGAGGCACTACTTGTATGGAGAGAAGTGCGAGATTTACCTAAGCCATAAGTACTCTAGTACATTTTCTCGCAGAAAGAGCTCAACATGCGCCAAATAAGGTGGTTAGAGCTAATCAAGGATTACGATTATGAGATTCTTTATCATTCGGGGAAAGCCAATATGGTGGCTGATGCCCTTAGTAAAAAGGAGAGACTCTAGATGATAATGTCTTTGAGAGAGTTTATAAGAGTTTTTGAGAAAATGGAAATAGAAGTGAAGGTAACCGGAGCCAGTACCGAAAAGCTGTTTGAGATTGCAATAGAGACCGAATTATTGGAAAAGATCATATTGTGCCAGAAAAAGTTATGAATGAAGGCAGAGAGCCAACAATTAGATAAAAGATTAATATCGAGAAAGATGATAAGGGAATAATGAGGTATTCCTATAGAAATTGGGTTCCGAATGTTCAAGAGCGTAAGGATGAGAACTTAGATGAGAGCCATAGTTTGAGGAATAAGATTTAGAGCAAACCCTGAACGTGATAGTCAGGGAGGTCGCCATCAAGATAGAAGGAACCCATGACATAATGGAGTGGAAAATGAGGATTTTAAATTAAAAGATGACCCCAATTATGGGGAGTAGGATGAAACATTTCATACTAAGGAAACAGAAAGTTGAGTAAGGAAAGGAGACCCGAGACGGTACTCCTATACGGCAATTCATGGACCTGTCTAAAAAGAACTTAGACTATTATCCCCAACCACCACCCTGAGGAGACAGTGCGGTGAGAAATTCTTTTAGGACCTTTAAGTCGCTAAGCTCTCAGAGTTCCATGGAACAAGCTGACCCAACCGAGGCAAGAGCCTGGCTAAAGGAAATAGAGGAATCATTTGAGATTCTAAATGATTGACGAACCACAAAAGACTGTTTTGTCACTTACCCTCCTAAGAAATAGACCACCCGCTGGTGAAAGACCAAGGAAGGCACGGAGCAAGAGATTATAATAGACTGATTTAAGTCCAGTCAATTGTTTTTGGGAAAGTAATTCCCAAAGATAAGGAGATAGTGTAAAAGCTTTAGAGCCAGAACAAAGGCAGACAAGTATGATAAATTATGAATCTAAGTTGTAAAAGTTGTCAAGATTCGTTCTGAGGACACGAATCCAGAATGACGGGATGTTTGAAATCAATGCTTATATTATGATTGGTTTGTGAAATAATGATAAGAGAAAAGAAAAAAAAAAGAGAAACTGAAGTGGAAAGGAATATAAAGGAAATAGAGTTTGAGGAATGATAAGGGAGTTGGGTATGAGGAAACCCTAAAGACTCATAGTAATAGAAATAGAAAAGTATGTAATCGTCAGGATGATGATGATCCACCATGAGTTAAAATTGATGGTTGAAGGCATAAAAGATACATATATTGTACCCCCTTTAAGTTGGGAGGATTCGAGGAAACCTTGAGATAGTTCGAAGGATAAATAATGAGACGCGGATAGACTGAGGAGACAAGGAAGTAAGAAATTAGGAAAATTTGGATGAAGGAAGTGACCTTCAAGAATGTGAAGTGTAAGACCGGTGGCTTGTTACCCAAAAAGGGAGACGCCAGGTATGGGAGGTATCCCAACATTGAGGTGACTGTTGAGATAAACAACAAAAGTAAATAAGGAATTATTAAGAAGAAGTTCACGTTGAACATGACCAATATCTTCCAGAACATCCATGTTATCATTACCAAATCAGGAAAGAAAAGCGGATGACCATTGTTATCTTTTGGAGGCCATATGGATTGACCTCAATTTGAATAAGGATGCTATTATGAAGTTAGGTATAGACTGTCGAGGTGGGAATGATGAATAAGATAATCTATCAAGGATATATGACTTGATTTATCCATGGAAGGATGCAGGTACCTTTTAAAGGTGGAATTAAGGATAGAACATTGGTAACTTAAAATAAATCCTAGGGGAATGCATAAAGGTTGGCATTTCACCCTTAATAGGGACAGTATGAGTTTTGACAGTATGATTGGGAAAGGGTTAAGGTAACAACAACCTTTAAGAATCAGTGGAGAATTTTTTTTTTTTTCCAGAAGTATATAGACAATGGTTCTAGTAATAGTGAATGGTATTTTGATATGCCCTGTATCTAGGGAATACAGGAGGAACGATTGAAGGATAACCTTAGAGGTTTTACAAGGAGAAAGGTAATATTCAAAATTCTCAAGAATAAAAATGTTGATAAAAGAAAAATGACGTAATTATAATGATGCCAAGTGGGGCACGTGTTAAACCACGAGAAATTATGGATCGAACCAGTAATGGTCGAAATTGTTCAGGGCAATTAGGACTTAAGATAAAAGATGTTCTAATTATGATTGAGCGTTAGTCATGACAGTGATTAACCTCTAAAGATTGAGGCAATAACTTATGGAATAATGGTGATTTTTTTTTATTCATCAGATTTTAAGGAAAACATCTTCACATAAGCTGTGATTGAAATGAGGTAGAAAATTATTTGGAGGTGGTTAAAATGACATTGACTGTAAGGAAATTTTACTATCAGGAAAGGCCAAAGCGGTGGCCGACACTTTAAAGGTAAGAGGATAATTATAGGCGCGTGTGCCAAAAGAATACAGTGATGATGGTTAAAAATTTGAAGGTCGAATTATGGTTTGGAAGATTGACATTCCTTCTGATGACTGTGTAATATCCAACCGTAATAGTAGTTGGTAAAAGTTTAATTCGTGTAATCGCCATGAACGGGCTATCTATCTTAGGAGGTCCTATCTTGGGATAAGCCAGGACCATGTTTCCAAAAGGACTAGACGAACCTTTGAGTTAAGTCTTCTATTTAAGGCATATGATTAAAAATGGTATTAACCTGCTATCGTTGCTTTGATTGAAACTCTTCTGCAATTTTATCTGCTTCATGTCATGAAAGTACGTCAGAGTTTGGAGTGTTCTTCATGAATTGTGATTGGTGGTTATGTTAACTCCTTAGGAGAATTTGATACGACATGTATAGACTCCGTATGGTTAGATATTAAGATTTTATGGAAAAATGAATGACGACAGTAGGTCAGTGGTGGACCATAGTAAGGCAGCAATGATTCTGCGAGTATTGAGCTGATTACAACCATGAGAGTTGTATTGGAATGGGTGTTGAGATTGAGTACCACTAATCGGGTCGTGGTAGTGTATAAGTTATCATTGATAGACTAATTAAGTAGAGTATCTACCTAGTGAATAATTATTCTTTCTTATCAATAGAGAGTCGTATTACTATACGAGGAAGGTTGCGGTGCAAGCATAGAATTCTAGTAACGATGATGTATAGAATGAGATCCCAGATTCGATTTTCGATGTCGAGGGAGTTTCAAAGGTGATTATGTATAAGCTCGAGGAAGAGTGTGGGTCCATAGAATGATGGACGGGATAGCGAAAATATTTAGGCATGGGAAATACGAGGCTATAATGCTTGATGCTGATATAAATACGTATATGTTTTGTTCTCCTATGACAAACCTCTATAGTTCAGAGGTAGGTTCCAAGCCAGATATTTTGTGGCAGTATATTTTTTTCATATATACAATTCTCTTCAGTTCGTTCTTTTCTCTTCTTTTCATTTCATGTAAGCTGAGAAGAACAACCCTTCCAGAAGGGGAGGTATTGCCGAATGACTATCTATCTGTGTGATAGAAGCCGAGTAGGATACCAGCTATTGTTTAATTGCTTGTCAAGTACTAAAGGCTGGCCACCTTCTGTACTAACTATGTGATATAACAAGTGTTCATGATCATAGTGATCTCTCAACAAATTCCTTTACTTCTATTTGATTGATCAAATTTTGGAAAATAGAAACAACTGAAAAAGGAGTAATAAAGTAGTGGTAGTATGCGGAATGGGAACACATTCGTGATACTAAGTTTGACGTGGTTATTAAAAGGTTATAGAACGCTAACGAGCAAAAGTATAACCAGTATAATATTAGGAACGGAAGGTGATAGCGATTACGAACTGGAAAAGAACGGGTATTGAGAAGCAAAAGCTATAATGATTAGAAGCTATGATGAGAGTCTGTGTAATAGACTTGAAAGAATTTGGAATGATCACTTAACGCGGATTAAGTTATCTTACGACAATAGATCATATGTCATTATCAAGATGTCGCCTTATGAGATCCTTGAGGGAAGACAATGTCGATCTCCCTTATGTTAGGATGAAGTTGTAGAGCGCAAGATGCTCGGACCCGCAGTAGTCCAAAGGACCAAGGATATGATAGATCGAATCAGAGGACGGCTGGTAGTAGCCCAAGATGGACATGATAAGTATGTTGATTTGACACGAAAGGATAAAGAGTATGAAATAGGGGACCTAGTAATGTTATAGGTATCCCTTGGAAAGGATTGATGAGGTTCGGAAAGAAAGGAAAGCAAAGTCTACAATTTGTTGGACCCTTGGATATATTAAGACGTTTGGGAAGTTAGCATATGAGCTAGCCCTAACCCCGAACATGTAGCAGGTCGTAACGTGTTTCACGTATCAATGTTAAGGAAGTGAAATTCAGATGCCAGATAAATAGAGGCATATGAGCGCATAGATATGCAACCCGACGTAACCTATATGGAGCAACCAGGAAGGGTTATAGAGTGAAAAGGAACAAGTGCTTAGGAGAAGGATTATCAAACTAGGCAGAGTTTGGTGGTAGAACCACAATGTGGGAAAATTGACTCGAGAGTTAGAAAGTGTAATGCTAAGAAAGTATCCCCATTTGTTTTCTATCTGATTCCGGGACGGAATCCTTTTAAGGAGGGGAGACTGTAATAACCCCAATTTTTGAGAAATTTTGAAACCCTTATGAATAGTGTTTTTGCTGAACGAGAAAACTTTTCATGCCACGCTATGTAGGGGTTCTGTTATTGATCTTATGGGATATTATTAGTACTCTATGTGGTATATAAGTGTATGTAAAGATCGTCAGAATCCAATTCCGAACACTTTGATTTTCCCCGGAAATCCACAAGATACGGAGAGAATTGAGTATAAGGTAACAGGATAAAAAGGATTTAAATTAAAGGATTATAGGAGAGGATCATAAAAGGAATACAATATATTGAGAAAGGTTAAGGGAACCTAAGTAATAAGATCCCGGGTATGATCCCTCAAACGATAAACGAAAACGAAAGTTAAGCGAACCGTATAACAGATCAGCGGTCATTAGGCAAACGATTAGGAAGTTAATCAAAGGGATTAGTGGGAATGATGTCATCCAACCAATAGAAAGAGGACAAGGAGGGGAGGATTACATCATGAGGATGACATAGGCATGACAAGAAAGGAAGGAGATGTGGTGACTTTTTAAACACACAAAATCAAGGGCAACTAGGTAATTTACTAAATCAAACACAAAAATCAAGCCAACCAAGCCAAGAAAAATCATTTTCATCAAAATCAAAAAGAAACCAAGGCATGGTTCATCATGCTCTCGGCTTTTACTATTGCAAATGGGCAAGAATTTCAAAACTCAAGATCCAAGCCTCCTAAATTGGTAAGATAATTCCCTAATCATCTTCATGCTTAGTTAGGACTATATCATGAGTTTAAGCCATCAATTCCTTCTCAATCTTCTTCATTTAATCAAAGAAGAAGACTATGAATAGTGTTTTCAAGTTTTTTAACTTGAAGTTT
Source organism: Apium graveolens (assembly GCF_009905375.1). Taxonomy (NCBI): domain Eukaryota; kingdom Viridiplantae; phylum Streptophyta; class Magnoliopsida; order Apiales; family Apiaceae; genus Apium; species Apium graveolens. The sequence continues at coordinate 78,899 of NW_027418786.1, read as the reverse complement.
TCTTGTTTTTCTTGAAGATCCAAGCTTTCCTAAGACTTCTCAAAGCTTCTTAAGGCTTCCTAGCTCATCCCACCACTTCAAGGAAGGTATACCATCTCCAAACCCTAGATCCCTATGTATTATAAGATGATTTTAATTGGTAGGATGATATTGTAGCTTGTTGTTGTGATTTAGAGTTTGGGATTTGGAATGGTAGTGAAATGGAATGGTAAATGTTGTGGTTTTGATTAAAAGAACTTAATTATGATTAAAGTTAAGTTTAGGCATAAGTATGATGATTAAATTGAATTGGTTGGGGTTGTTATGATGTGATAAGGATGGATGTTTGTTGTATGATGGATTTGAGGTTGGATTTGAGGTTGATTTGGAATGGGTTTGAATGGTTTAAAATATTGGAAATCGCGTAAACATAGCCGTCGTAACGTCCGATTTTCTTTGGACTGTTTTTGTGCATAGCATTAGGACCCGAGAACCCCCTGCTAGATTATGACCACTGCCATGTTTAGATAGCTCATGTTACGAGCTTCGTTTTGATATGTAGTTCGTTCGATTCCGATGCACGGTTTAGGAGAAACGACCGTTTCAAGTAACGGCGTTTCGCGAACGAAACTTTTCCCCTCGCCTTACTTTGAAACATAGGTTAAAGACCAAAAAGGGTTAATTAATGTATGAAACATTTATGGTAAGTGTGTTAGGCAGTTGGTAAGACACTCGCGAAGGAATCGCTTTAAAACTCGTAAAGGTTAAATTATTAAAATGGTGGAGCCGAGGGTACCCGAGTGACTTAAGCGAATCAGTGAGCGCAAAACAAGCGTTAGAGTCTAAGTTAGTTAAAGTATAGATTTACAAGTGATTTTGGTTTAATTCCAACTTACTTGTTGTTTATAGGTTACCAGACTCGTCCCGAGCCTTTTATCACCCCAAGTCGCTCAGGCAAGTATTCTATCCGTTATACTGTTGTTGTGATGTATATGTGTATATGCATGATCTTGCGATAAATGCATATTTGTTATTAGCAAATTCTTGCGATATATTGTAGCATGTGATATGGTATATATGCATGCCTGTTTCATATTCTTAATTTATATATCTGTTGGTTCAGTTGATAATACCTATGCTAGAGGATAGCGGTAGCTTGCATATACCCTTAGTATAGGGACCCAAAGGTGAAAATATTTTCTAAAACCGGGAGTCGAGGATCCCGAGTAATCTTGTATATATGGATATGGATATATATATATATATATTTATTTATATATATATATGGTTATAGTTTTCCAAACTATTAATCGAATAAGGTTTATTCGATAACTTTAGCTTTATTTTATTATTGAATATTATTTTGAATATTCATTCGAGGGCTTATGACTCTTTTATATTATTTATTGAATATTATTTGAATATTCATTCGAAGGCTTATGACTCAGTTTATATTATTTAATGAATATTATTTGAATATTCATTTGAGGATCTATGACTCCGATTATTTGCTGAAATATATTCTTTATTTTATTAAAGAATAAGGTGTTAATAATAAAACTTATTTTCGATTATTCAAATAAAGATAATACTTTCATATAAGTATATCTTTGGTTATTTAATACTCGTTTCAAGTATAAGTTTTAATACTTCTACTTCAATTATTTTTATAAAGATTATTCTTTATGGGAATATTATTTAAATAATAATATTCAGTCATTTTCTAAATATTCTGGGGACTGATTTACTTCATTAAATCAGCTTTACTCCAAACAATCTTTAAAGTGTTTTCGAGTCTTCACAATGATTTTTAAAGTCAGAGCGGATCCCAAAACTCATTTTTATATTTAAGATCTTCTTTTTTTAAGAGGATTTAAATACTCGCTCAAAACCTGGGGAATCCGGCTCTGTGGTGTATTTTATATTCGCAACGAGGTTGCAGTTTTGGTAAATGAATTGATTACTTGCCCAACGTTCGGGAAGTAAGCCCATCTAATTGAGTCGGCATAAGCGACAGGCCGGGGTACGGTCTATGAAAGTGTAAGTGGCTGGGTGGCAGTCCATCAACGCGTGAGGGGCCGGGTAACGGTCTAGCGCGAGGTCCTAATGCGGCCAGGGTGATGACCGGTGAGGAATTCATCCATCTACAGTAGAAAAGGTTACTTATTGGTATCTTTGCCTGATCAGCAAGATATCTGGTTTATGCCAAAATTCTTTTCCTTTCCAAAATTCATTGGATGTTTCAAACTCTGTTCATACTTTACATAACAGAGGTTCCAGGAAATGTTTAAAGAGATATATATATGTGGATATATATATATCGGGACTAAATAAAGTATCTCATAACTCTTTCATTCAATAATATTTCAAAGATTGAATTTATTCAAATCTTGTCTTGTAGTCTCATCTATGTGATGAACTTTTGAAACTGGTTATAACTTGAACGGTGGTAGTTCAAGTAGTATTGGGAAAGATATAAGTATATTGGGGTATTTGGTAACCTCATCTTTTAAACTTATATCTAATTAATAATTGTCTTATGAATGACAAAGATTTTCAGAAAAATGTTGAGACAAGGTTAGATATATGAGATCACCTTGCAACGATATTTTTTTATATACAGTTATACACTGGGTCTTTGTGTATATTATGCATGGAAGAGGACTTCCAATATTTTGAAAAGTATATGTGTATATATACTGAATATTTTGCGACTTCATCGCATTAAGATATCAAACTTGGTTCATTTCTTTTGACCAAGACTTTCATGAGTATTATGAGTAGGCTCATATAATGTAAATCATTATACATATTATTTTGGTGGGCTTGCTGCTCACCCTTGCTTTATTTCTTCATCACACAACAACAGTTAGGAAAGATGGCCAGACTCCAGCAGACCCAGCGCAAGCGCGTGGGAAGCGTCCCGCGTCTTCCCGTTGATGTTGTAGCTGCTATAGCTGCAGAGGTAGATCTATTGTAGATCAGACCATCTACTTTTGAGAATCAATTATGTATAATTATAACTTGTGGCAGATAATGGCAATTAACTGTAAATTTATCAAGTAATCATTTTGGGTTGTAATAACTTTTAAATTGTGGATTCAAAGACTTGTACTTATTTAAATTTCATCTCTGAGACTATAACGGGTTGTGGTGTGTGTTAGTGTGGGGTCACAGCATAAGGTTATTTATTATTAATTAAGTGAAGTGATATTGTGGAAAGAAAGACCGTGACGACCCGGATCCCCGACCCCGGATCTGGGGGTGTTACAGCTGGTGCTACTGGCCCAGTGACTGTCCTCTCGGAAGATGCAGAATAACCAGAAGATGCCATCTGATAATATACCAAAGAAAAGAAAAGGTCATTAACAATCCTAAGATTATTTCCCTATTCTAATCTGACCTAAATCCTAACACTATTCATCCTAATTTGACTATCCCTATCTTATGTGATCTCCTTATCCTATCTTAATCCTAATGTTCTTGTTTTCAGGGACCAAACCTACAGCTCTGATGCCAAACCTGTAACGCCCTCCAGACCCGGGGTATAAGTCTGGGGGTTACTAGCTAATCACCAAACCTGTACAATTTGATTAACAATTAATATAGAAATGAAATTAAACCCCTTTAACACTAACCGGGATCTTTTTAGGTTGAAGTATGAAAACAAGAACCACTAACTACTTTTATTACAATCCAACATTCAAAGTCTCACAAACTCTCTTTATTACAAGCCATTGTCTAATTCATTTTAAGCTAAGTTCAACTTTTATTCAAACACACACACCTACTATCTATCAACACTCCACCTGCTCGGGCAACTCAAAGCTTTCTTCCTGGATTGGGATCAACACCTTGGGTATAAGAGGATCCCGAGGCTTGACTCGCTTCTTTACCACTCGAGTCCTGATTGGTTTCATATTCCTTCTTAACTGAAAACAATAAGGTGAATAACAACAAAAGGGGTGAGCCAAAAGTTGCTCAACAAGTCCACAAACATATAAACAGTGTTAAAGCATTTTAAATGAATCCGCCATCCCAGGTATATCTGCCAAGATATAACCTCACGAGAATAGAAAGAAGGCCATTACTGGCGAGTACAAATAAACTAAACTGGACACAAGTTCGCATCTATATTCTGCTGATCAGTCATAATATAATGCAGATCCATATCTCAGTATATAGATCCAGTCGGGTACCCAGGCACTACGGCCCACGTCGAGGCACCAGTCATCCCGGTCCTCAGGATTAAGACACACTCAATCCCAAAATATCCTTATCCAGTCCATCGCTTAGCAACCGGGACAATCAGTATGCTTTGATATATTCCAAACACTAGAATATATCAATCTCCATGTGTTACCAACAGAATATGAATCAAGAATCCAAAGAAACGGAGAAATCAAGAATTGAAATGAAATATGAACAAAGGAATAGGGATTGTATATTAGTGATCAAGAACAATAATCAAGAGAATGTAAATGTGATAAATATTTGAATCAATATCACTATTCTGAAAGTAGAATAGAGGAAAAACTTGCCTTCTGCGTGACTTACTGCAATTGAATCACTTATGTCTATCACCTAGGACTATTACCGACTCAACTGGCCTGTCTGGCTTAGCTTCTGTTGGCAAAACAGACTGGTTAAGTCACGTCGTACTTCATTTGCATCTTGAATCGACTTCAAACTGATCCTAACATCTACCCATGCGCTTATGACTGACTCATGTATTACATATAAGCAAGTAAGACTCGATTAACCAAAGAATACACATAAGCACATAAGCACATAATCATTTTTATGGTTAAAATAATTTTTAAAACTAAAATCGACTCGCTGATCGCTCAACTGATCGTTATCTGACTCGTTTCCCATTTTTCCAGAATTTTTCGGACTCGTCTCGGCACGTAACTTGACTGATAATCAAACAAGTCACAAAATCAACTAACTTCTAAAAAAAAATTAAGCTTTGATATTATTTTTAATGAAAAGGATTCATTTTTCTCAGTTAACAGGCTTTCGTTTCACGCAAAACGGACTAACGGTTGAATTATTATTAATTAAATACTGATAATTCCATTTATTAATCATTATAAATAATTATTACTAATTTTTAAAACCCAAAAATAATTTTTAAATCATTATTTAAGAAAATCAGAATTAAAAATAATTTTTCTATAATTTTTGAAATTAAAATGAATTTATTATGATTTACTGAAAATTATTTGATTAATTATCAAAATAATTAATCACTCTTAAGTAATTAATAAGTAATAAATAAATAATAAATAATTAAGAAAATAATTCAATCTGATTTTTAGAAAATAATTCAGAATTATTTATAATATAAATTAATTAATTAAATAATTAATTAATCAATTTACAAAATAAATAAAACTGATTTTTAAAATTAATAAAAATAAAAAGTAAAAATAATTTCCAGAAACATATGTCAGAAAACAGACATCTGACAAGGTGGATCAAAACCGGGTTCTGGAAACGGGTCAACCGGGTTGGATTCCGGGTCTGTGAAGAACACCACCGGAATCTGGGTTTAAACCCAGAATCCGGCGACTTCACTGGACTCCGGCGAGTCCAATTCCTGGCCAAACGGACACCGTTTGGTTCCGTTTTTGATCCCAAAATATCCCAAACTACTTCCCCAATCTGTTTCAGGCCAAAATCGACCAGAAACATCCCTGGATATCATTCTCCGATCAAAATCATCAAGAACTCCCGCCAAAAATCCAAATCACTCATTTGTACATAACATCAAACGTTATATAGTGCAAAATGAGGCTAAGAACATATACAATCAAAGCCCTAACATTACAAGAACCAAATATTCACAGAAATCATCGAGTTGTGTTTTGAAAATTCGACCTAAACCCTAGAAATCGTGAATCATTATCCAAGCATCGTTTGTTCAATTAAACACCATGAATCGACTGTAAATCATCTAACAAAGCTATATCAATCATCAAAACATCACAATAACCCCAGAATCAAAAAGCCCTAATTCGAACATAAACCCTAGAAATCAAAAATAAAAAACGATGCAATAAAACGTGAAATTGATGCAAGAAACAGAAAGAACGGATCAAAACCTTCGATTTGAGTACTTGAATCACACGATTTGATGCTGTAATCAGTGAGAAATCATGACTTGATTCTTCGACCCGAACCTGTTCTTCCCGACCCGATTTTAGAGAATTTTTGGTAATTTTGCAGATTTTAATGATTAATTATAATTAATTAAATAAAAATTAGGCTATTTATAGTAGTAAAAATAATACTCCTAATTAAAATTAAGGGGCTAATTATACATTAAATAAAAATATTGGGCCCTAATTTTTATAATTTTTGAGTATTAAAATTTAATTTATAAATATTTTATATATGCAATATATATGCCAAAAATTCCCAAAAATTGTGAATAATGCAAAAATGCAAAGAAATAATATAAATGAAAGTCCTATAATTTTATAAAAATAAAAATATGATTTTTGTGGGGTTTTTGACACCCAATGGGGCCCGGAAAAATCATTTTTCGCAAAACGAGAAAATTTATAAATTATCTAGATGTTCAGAACAAGGCGATTGTAAAAGCCATTTGATGAAAAATAAGGCCCATTATTTTATTTGAAATACTGGCTTTAAAATCATCGTTTGGGTCATAAAACGTTTGAAATAAAACCTATAAATGCATAATAAAATATCTGAAAAATACCTTAAAATACAGAAATGACATGGAATACACGTATCACGTAACAGTTAGGGTTTATCAGATAATCACACATAAATGACACATTAATTCACATATTTTATTATAATCATGATATAATATAAACGTAAAGTTCCCAGTCGTTACATTCAGCCCTGTTTCTTGCTCTTCTTTTTTCCCTTTCTACCAACCATTTAACCAAAACAGATTTCCATGCCTTAGTTGCAGAATCCTTATCTTTCAGTAAGCTTATCACTCTTTTGATTTTTATGGGTGAAAATATGTCCATTAAATGTTTCCCAAGAAATGTGAAGGTTCCGTCTTGATAGTAGATTCTTACTTCCCTTAGTATTACAACCCAAACTCTGACCATTTCTTCAGCTAATTGTTGAAAATAGTCTTCATCTGAGATGCACCAGTTCATAGGTAGAAAATCTTTTTGATTGAAGCAGTTCTAGATGGCCCTCTCAGTTACTTGCAGTTTCTTTGGTTTTCTCCAACAGATTTGTAGTGAACTTTGGTTGATGGCTTAACAGAAGGTAGGTTTGAGATTTTCTTTAGAGATGTTTGGCATGAGGTGATTGGTATTTTCAGAAAGGTGTTAGCAGTTTGTTTGTACAAGTATTTGGGCTTTGAGGTTTGAGGTGGTTTGGTATTTGAGTTTATTGGCTTAGAGGATTGAGCTTGGTTGATTTGAATTGGTAGGGATTGCTTTTGTGGTTCTCAGCTATCTTGCCTTTTCTTCCCTCTTCTTTCTTCTCCTCTTTTCTTGTCGTCACCTTTTTTCTCATCTTGCTTGTTGTCATTGCTGCCAGTTGCTCTTGAAGATTGACTTGGATTTGAGCCAGAAGGTTTTTGCTCATCATGCTTCTGCTCATCATCATCCTTGTCATCTTTTGAGTTGTTGATTTTTAGATTGGGAAACATGGTATCAGCATTATGTAGATAACTTTCCAGAATCCTTATCATCTCCTCATCTTCATCCTTCTTGTTCATTTTATACTTTAGATCAGACTGAAGAGTCATGATCAGCCTCATGTTTGATCTGACACAGTTTCTGGGAATAATGAGCTGTTTACATTGTTTGGTTGTTGGACAGATGTAAGCCACCCCTTTGTTTGGATATATATAGGCTTCATGAAAAGCTTCTATCTGTGCATTTTTGAGCTCTTTCAGCAACTGGGTGTCATCTAGAATAACTGGATTTACTCTGTCAATCATTATATCCAGCTCAGATGCTCTTAAGATTTTGAGATTTTGAAGAGACACCTGGAGACATCTGTCCACACCATCATCATTGATATTTACAACAATCATTATTTATCAATTTTCACAATCACTGCCCTAATGAAATTGATGTTCTTGGCCAATGCTCTTTTGTAGGTGATGTAGCTGTTTTGAAGAGACATCCTCAGAACTACAAGAAGTTCACTGAATTCTTGATCTTGATTTGGTCCTTCTGCAGCCTTGTTGAGTCTGTCTTTTCCCACATCTACAGGCTCCTTAGATTTACCAGCATCCTTGGATTGTTGAATCCTAAATTCTATCTCCCCTTAGTCTTGTTGACAGGCATAATTAGGGGAGTTGGTATTTCTAGCCTTACATTTTTAGGCAATGAGGGAAATGGTATTTGATCTTCCCCATGATGGCTCCCAAAACCACAGTATTCTGCATTTTGAGATGCTTGTGAGAGTCCACCAGGCTTTTGATATCTGTTTGTTAACTTTGCACCAAGGATGCGAGAGCATGTAATTGTGCACTAAATGAGTCATTGGAAGTTGAAGAGATGACACATGATGTTGAAGTTCTTGAACTTGTAGGTTAGATGAGGATTGAGATGTGGAGAAAGTAGAGACCCCAAAAGTATCATGCACAACCTTTTTAATTTCTTCCATGAGCAAGGCTGAAGGAGTGTATCTGCTAGAGTGTCATTGGAGTGAGTGATATGGTCCTAGACTTGGTTGTGCAGAGCTATAAATGAGGTTTTAAGATTCTTGACACTTGATTCCACTCCACTTAGATTATATCTTGCCATTTGATCAGCAAAATTTGTGAATTTATTTTTGATCTCTGTTTATGAATGGATGATTTGGTCCATCTTTTCTCTAACTATCTTCATGATTTTATCATGATGCCCAGTCAAAGTAATTTGAAGTGCTTTTTGTTAAGAATATGTTATGAACTTGATGATAAGATAAACAAAACAGCTTAGTAGATTTAACTTAGTGTAATTGTAGCTCTCGACGGATGTTTTATTATAGTCCCAACGGATGATCTTTATAGTCCCGATGGATAATAACTGAACATCCATCGAGAGTGTAGCTTATGTAACAATAAGTATTGTAGCACATATCTACAAACAACAAGGTATTAGTTGAGTAGATTCTGTAGGATTCTCTAAGTCATGCTGACTAGTAGTTTGATATACAGAATAGGGTGACTAATTGTAACTATAAGATGTCTTGTAATTATGTATAAATGAAATAGAGTCAAGTGACAGAAAAGGCTCCCGACGGATGGTCTACAAAGACTCCCGATGGATGATCAACAAAGGCTCCCGACGGATGACCAACAAAGTCCCGACGGATGATCTAATTCAAAATAGCAGTTGATAGTGACAACACAGTCACATGCGTCGGGTGTTTGCAAAGCCTAATTGCAGGTGTTAGAGAACGAAGAAGCATTACCATTTTCATGCAAATGTTAAGACATTCAAAGATGCAGAATAGAGTAATGTAGCAACATGATATTATACTAGATTTACTTTGTTTTATCGTCTTGTCTTATTATCATGTAACTTGGTGGTATATAAACCAAGAGTAGCAAGTAGAACAAGGTAACTAAGAAAGCTTATTTTCAAGAGAAATAGATAAGACTGTATATATAAGAATTTCTCTGTAAGTTTGTTTGTTCACTTGTAAGCAGCTGTGTGCTATTCAAAGCATCACATGGTTCTCAATATGATATATATATCTCTGGTGGATACATTCAAATCCATCAGAAAGTTTTAAAGCATGTGTTTTATTACTTAGTATTTTGATTTCTATTATTCTTCTATTCCACATTACTGAAAATCAAACACTGTTATATATTATAAGTTAGAACATTCTTAAAATTTGAAAAAGGAGCCAGAATTACATTCAACCCCCCTTCTGTAATTCTTGTTGTATTGTTTGGGAATAACTATTGGTATCAGAGCAAGATCTTGAAGTATTAAGAGTGTAAAGATCATAATAATCAACAAGATGAACAAAAAGGATGTTGGAGTGAAAATTCCATTTCTGGACAAAGACAACTATCATCACTGGAAGGTGAAGATGCACCTACATCTTCTTTCTCAAGATGAATCTTATGTGGATTGCATTGAAAGAGGTCCTCATGTCCCTATGAGAGCTGCTATAGGAAATGAACCTTCCGTTCCAAAACCTAGGCATGAATGGTCTGATCCTGACATTGAACAAGTCAAGAAAGATAAAAAGGCCATGAACAAACTGTTCAATGGTGTTGATGGTGATATGTTTAACAACATCATCAACTGTAAAACATCCAAAGAAGTTTGGGACACAATACAGATTATTTGTGATGGTACTGAGCAAGTAAGGGAGAACAAGATGCAACTCCTGATTCAGCAATATGAGCACTTTCACTATGAAGAAAGTGAGTCACTCACTGATATTTTCAGTAGGTTTCAGAAACTACTGAATGCTCTAAAATTGCATGGAAGGGTCTATCAAACAAAAGACTCTAACCTCAAGTTCCTTACTCCCAAAGGAGTGGAAGTCAATGACAGTCTCATTGAGAAATTCACAAGATTACAAGGAGTTCACATTGTAAAGACTGTATGGCATTCTGAAAACCTATGAGCTTGAAATAGAGAAAGATGAAAAGATGGAGAAGGGAAGGAAGAAGGGAGGATCCATTGCACTAGTTGCTGAGTTAGAGAAGGAGAAAGAGATGAAGGTAGAAGCTGTTAAATCTGCATCAACCTCAAGGGTTTGTGAGAACAAAGGTAAAGGGCTGGTAGCTGAAAATGAAGAACAGTTAAGCCAAGATGACATGGATGATATAGATGAGCATCTAGCATTCCTATCCAGGAGATTTTCCAAGCTCAAATTCAAGAAGAATTTTGGAGCTGCTAAGCCAAATAGAAACATGGTGGATAAATCTAAATTCAAGTGTTTCAAATGTGGCTTAGCTGGTCATTTTGCTAGTGAGTGTAAAAAGTCTGATTCTAGCAAGAAGAAGTTTGAGCCTGTTGATTACAAGAAAAAATATTTTGAGCTGCTCAAACAAAAGGAAAGGGTTTTCATTACACAGGAGAATGATTGGGCTGCAGATGGATTGGATGAAGATGAAGAAACCAACTATGTTAATCTACCCTTAATGGCCAAATCAGATGAAACAAAGACAAGTTCATCAAACAATCAGGTAATCACAACTAACCTAGCACACTTAACTAAATCTGAGTGCAATGATGCCATCAATGACATGTCTATTGAATTGTATCATTTGCGTGTTACTCTTTAATCCCACACTAAGGAAAATGTCAAAATCAAAGAAAACAATATGTTTTTAAGTGAGAGGAATAATGTGCTAGAGTCTCAATTTATTGAATTTGAAAAATTGAGAATTGAATGTAAGATTGCTAAAGATGAACTAACTAAATCCTTAAAGAAAGAGGAGATTTTAAGAAAGCAACTTGAACGAGAACATGAAGTAATTAAGGCATGGAAATCATCTAGAGATGTCCATACTCAAATTACTAAAGTTCAAGGTATAGAATCTTTTTGTGATGCAGCCTGGAAAAAGAGTAAGGAGAAACTGGATTCTAATCTGAAAGATGGTAACTTGACATATGTTGAGTCGATGGATGATGAGGAACATCCGTCGGATGAGAAACACGGTCATCCGTCGAGTCAAACAAAGTTAGTTAGCAAATCTCAGTTAATCAAGCTTAATGATAAGTATGGATCAGTTTCTAAGAACTTTGTTCTAGGAGAATCTAGTCAAGTGAATCAGAACAAAAGAGTCAATGTAGGTCATTTATCTATCAAGCAATTGAATGACAGACTGGAGAAAATTGAAGTGAAGGCATAGTCAAAAAGGAAAAACAATAGAAATGGGAAAGTAGGAATTAACAAACATAATAACTGCACACCTGATAAATATGCTCCTAGAAAAATCTATGTTAAGTGTGGTAGTGTAAATCATTTGTCTGTTAATTGCAAATTTGCTATGCCTACTTCTATTCCTGCACCACTTTCATTTCTCAGCATGACTACAATGCCTGTTAATGTTATGCCTGCACAAAATTTGAATGCACATTATGTTAACATGCCATTTGCACAAAATCCATATTATGTTGCATTTAATATGCCACAAATGCCATTTAGCATGCCTTACTGGAATAACATGTTTGCACAAAGTATGCCCTTTCATGTTAACCAATATGTGCATGATAATTCTGCAATGATGAATGGTTTCAAAGGTCTAACTCAAATGACAAGGGATGAATCTGAAATACCCAAGTCAAATGAGGTCAAACCTAAGAAACCAAAGAAAAAGGCTGACAAGGTAGGACCCAAGGAAACTTGGGTACCAAAATCAACTTGATTTGATTTTGATGTGTGCAGGGAAACAGAAAGAATCTTTGGTATCTGGATAGTGGTTGCTCAAGGCACATGACTAGATATTCTACCCTGCTCACTGAGTTCACGGAAAGAGCTGGCCCAAGTATTACTTTTGGAGATGACAGCAAGGGTTATACTATGGGATATGGCTTGATTTCAAATGATAATGTCATCATTGAGGAGGTTGCCCTAGTGGATGAACTCAAACATAATATGTTGAGTATCAGCCAGCTTTGTGATAAGGGCAACTCAGTCACTGTCAATTCTGAAGCCTGTGTTGTGGCAAACAAGAAAAGCAACAAAGTGGTTCTTATTGGAGTAAAAAAAGGCAATGTGTATCTAGCTGACTTCAACTCAACAAATGCAGAATCTGTAACTTGTTTTCTTAGTAAAGAAAGTCAAGATAAAAGTTGGCTATGGCACAAGAAGCTTTCCCATCTAAAATTCAAGACCATGAATGAGTTAGTCAAGAAAGAACTGGTTAGAGGTATTCCTGAAGTGGAGATTTCAAAGGATTGATTGTGTGATGCCTGCCAGAAAGGAAAGCAGATCAAAGCATCATTCAAAAGGAAACTTGAATTGACAATTGAAGAACCTTTGCAACTGTTGCACATGGATTTATTTGGACCAGTCAATGTATTGTCCATCTCAAGGAAAAGATATTGCCTAGTAATTGTAGATGATTTCTCAAAGTTCTCTTGGACATATTTTCTAAAATCCAAAGATGAAGCTAGTGAAATCATCATCAATCACATAAGGAAAGTTAACAATCATCCTGACTTCAAAGTTAGAAGAATCAGGAGTGACAATGGAACTAAGTTCAAGAATTCTGTGATGAGATCATTTTGTGAAGAGAATAGGATCATGCATGAGTTTTCTGCAGCTAGAACTCCACAAAAAAATGGAGTAGCAGAAAGGAAGAACAAATCTCTTATTGAAACTGCAAGGACAATATTAGAAGAGTCAAAGCTACCAACATATTTTTGGGCTGAAGCTGTGAATACTGCATGCTACACTCAGAATATTTCTTTGATCAATCAGGAAAAGTGCATGACACCCTACCAATTGTTCAAGAATAGGAAGCCAACTCCAAATTTCTTACATGTCTTTGGATGCAAATGTTAATCTTAAGGAATCAAACTGATCAACATGGGAAGTTTGATGCCAAAGCAGATGAAGGAATTTTTATTGGATATGCTGTGGGAAAAGCATATAGAGTCTAAAATCTAAGAACTAATGGAATCTGTACATGTTGTGTTTGATGATAAAAAGATTGAAGAATGCAAGATGAAGATTTCCATGAAAGCCTCAAATTTGATAATGTTGAGATGGTTAGTGATGACAGTGATGATGAAAGTGATCAAGAAATAGTGGATAAGGATAATGCAGAAAAATCTACTATAAATGAAGCACATAATTCAACATCTGTCGAGTTAAACAATGCTTCATCCGCCGGTAGACAATCTGCTTCATCCGTTGGTAGACAATCATCCTCATCCATCGAGATACAAAGTACATCATCCATCGGAACAATAAGAGAAGCTGAGAGTCAAAACAAATCACTAACAGAAAGAACCCCATCTTTAGGTCAAATATCCATAAACTCAGGGGGAGTTTCTTATAATCAAAACTCAGTCACACATCAAGACAACAATGAGGCCTCTTCATCAAGAGCTAATCTACTACAACAGAGAAAATGGACTAGAGATCACCCTTTTGAGCTCATTACTGGTGATGCATATTCTAGAGTTCAAACAAGGAAAACAACTCAAGAAGAATGTATGTATAGCATCTTCCTTTCTAAGGAAGAACCAAAGAAGGTAGAAGAAACTCTGTTGGATCCTGATTGGATTTTAGCTATGCAGGAAGAGCTAAACCAATTTGAAAGGAACAAGGTATGAAAGCTGGTACCCAAGCCTAAAGGAAAGAATCCAATTGACACCAAGTGGGTATTCAGAAACAAGATGGATGAAAATGGCATAGTCATCAGGAATAAAGCTAGATTTGTTGCTAAGAGCTATTTTCAACAAGAAGGAATAGATTTTGATGAAACTTTTGCTCCTGTTGCAAGACTTGAAGCCATCAGAATTTTCCTAGCCTATGCAGACCATGCCAATTTCAAAGTCTATCAAATGGATGTCAAAAGTGCCTTTCTGAATGGAGATTTGGAGGAGGAAGTCTATATCAGTTAGCCTCCTGGTTTTGAGGATCCAAATTTTCCAAAATATGTCTACTATCTTCTGAAAGCACTTTATGGATTGAAGCAAGCACCTAGAGCCTGGGATGATACTTTATCAAAGTTTCTCTTATAGAATCACTTTACTAGAGGTACTGTTGATCAAACTTTATTCTTTAGAAATGTTAATGGCTCTAGCATACTTGTTCAAATTTATGTAGATGATATTATATTTGGCTCTACAGATGAAAAACTTTGCAAAAAGTTTGCCAAATTAATGCAAAGTAAGTATGAAATGGGCATGATGGGAGAACTAACTTACTTTTTTGGTCTACAAGTTAAGCAAGTTAATGATGAAATATTCATTAGCCAAACCAAATATATTTATGATCTTTTAAAGAAGTTTGAACTAATGGATTACACATCTGCAAAAACTCCCATGGCCACTACTACTAAACTTGAATTAAACACTACTGAAAAGTCTATGAATATTTCAAGTTATAGAGGCATGGTTGGCTCACTTTTGTATTTAACAGCTAGTAGGCCAGATATAATGTTTGCTACTTGTCTCTGTGCTATATTTCAGGCTGATCCTAGAGAATCTCACTTAATTGCTATTAAGAGAATTTTCAGATATCTCAAAGGTACACCAAAACTTGGCATTTGGTACCCTAGAGATTCTGGTTTTGATCTAACTGGTTATTCAGATGCATATTATGCAGGTTGTAGAATTGAGAGAAAAAGTACAATAGGAACCTGTCAATTTCTAGGAAACAAGCTGGTATCCTGGTTCAGTAAAAAGCAAAATTCAGTTTCTACTTCGACAGCAAAAGCTGAATATATTGTTGCTGGCAGTTGTTGTGCATAGATTTTATGGATGAAAAACAATTGCTGGACTATGGTCTGCAAGTGGAAAGAATTCCTACTTTCTGTGATAACACTAGTGCAATTGCCATTACTGAAAATCCAGTACAACATTCAAGAAAAAAGCACATAGACATCAAGTACCACTTCATTAGGGAACATGTAATAAATGGTACTGTGGAACTTCATTTTGTTCCAAGTGAAAAGCAGTGCACAGATATCTTTACCAAGCCACTTGATGAATCCACCTTCTCCAGGTTGGTAAGTGAGTTAGGTATGCTCAATTATTCTTAAATTATTATTGATATTGTTGCAAGTTGAAATGCAGCCAGAAACTTAATTGATTTTTATGTTTTTAAATGAAAATTTGGCTAAGTCAAATTCTATATCTCGATGGATGTTCATTATCCATCGAGTTTGATCATCTGTTGAAATAGAACAGCTCAGTAAAAATCAATTACTTTTCTGAAATATTTTAAACCCGACGGATAAATTGTTTTACTTTCATCCGTCGAATTTTCTAAATTCTAGCCGTTAATGTTCTTAACATTATCCATCGGATTTACTTACAGTTTGTAAGTATATCACGGCGGATAATTGAAAGAATCTTGACGGTTTATTTTTTTTAAATGGCTATTTTGGGCAATTCTTATGGGGTCTTTAATTTTTACCTTTAATTTTTGTCTAATTTTGTCTGAGAAAATATAAAAGCCTGACTTCAAGTTCATTTTAACATTTATCTTTCTCTACTGCAAATAACTACTCTCTTCTTCTTCAAAGCAAAACCCTCTCTCTTTCTGCAACTTATCTTGCTCTAACAATGGCACTAGTAGTCAAAATCATGTCTCAGTCATGATTTATCTATGAGAAGAACAATTCTGTGGCCCTTGTGAACAATGGGATTCCAACATTTGAAGATTATCACAAAATGATGGATTTTGTGAAGGGATGCAAGCTTAATTATGCCATGTTGGAATCACCCACAATCTACTGCGAAGTTGTGGAGGAGATGTGGACAGCTGCTGTTTATCAGGATAGTGACAAAACCATCACTCTCTTCATCAAAGGTAAGGAACACTGCATTAACTGTAATATTATCAAAGCATGCTTTAAGATTCCAGATAATATCACTACTAATCAACACACATATGCTAATATAGTTAATTTTCTTAATTCCATGGGCTATGCACTTCCTACTACTAAATTAAGTGAGATTATGAGGCTAGGTCTTAGGAAAGAGTGGAGTTACTTGTGTGATGTAGTTACCAAAGTATTTTATGGTAAGATAAGTAACTTTGATTCTGTCAATACTAATATGCTTAACCTGCTTTACATGCTTCTTAATGATAAGTACTTCAATTTCAGTGATGCTGTTATGTTTGAGTTATGATATAAGTTAGGAGAGGTTAATAAGAGATCTAAACATATCTATTATGCTAGATTCCTTGTGATTATTGTTAACCATATCTGTGAAGATCTTGGAATTGAGAACCCAACCAAGAAATTAGATTATTGGGTTCAAGAAAGAAGGGTAATTGCAGACTTGAATAGAGCTGATCACCACAAGGAGGTGCCCTTGGTTTATTTTCCAATCATGGAGGGCCCTCAGGTAAGTGGGGTAAGTGTTAGTCGCTAAACACGTGCTAATAATACACGCAAGTATATAAGTTCGCAAGTAGTATAGAATCTTTTCTAGTTCGTTCCCACAGAGACTGTATTGGTTAACTAATTAATTCACGCACTTAAGCAACAATGTATGGTTATTATTCAATGCCAAGGTGATAATAATTTGAGGTTGTTTATAACTAAGAATTATACTGACAATTATAACTACGAGAATAAGATTGATAGAATTAATATATATGACAAATATGGGATTTTAACTTCGTTAAATACTTCTTTCAATAGCCTTATTGCTCTTAACTTTAGCATGCAATGGTGATGATACTAATCAGACAACACGATACTGATAAACGCCAACTTTTGTTGCACGAGTACCATACTACCAGACATCCACAAAAGAGATAGAAGCTGAACAAACACAAATTATATTGAGACCCTATATGTCTATAGAATTTGACAATATAACGGTTTAAGCACAAGTCATCTATCTTGATTACACAGGGCAAGTAAGATGGTTAAAATTACCTACGAATCATGCATAACAATACATGAACCTATGCTAGCATGGCAAGTTCTAAATCCTTAAATTCACTTTCAGTTCATTAAGAATTAACACACTATCTTATAAGTTCGCGACGCTCATAAGACGAATACGCACAACCAATACTAGGTTATCAATCAATCACCACATACGAAGGCATACAAATAATTTAACTAAAGAATTCCATAAATAAATCCGCTAGAACCCCACGATAACGATTAGCCCATGATCGGACTCATCATCAACGTGGGTTCCGATGAAAGCATGGTAAAACAAACGTAGTCTTTATAACGAATAAATAACAGAGTATAACACAAGAGTATGGGTTTAACAAAACAAGAAACTAGCATACAAAATTACAACTCAAAATAAAGATTCACAAGAATAAACTAGATCGTCTTCGCCTTTGTTGATTTATGCTATAGGTCTCTTACCGTCTTCTCCTTAGCTCTGAAGTGTCTCCCTTGTCTCTCCTTATTAAAAATGACTCTTAAAAATTATTTATATAGCAACCCCTTGCAGCATAGAAGTCTTCCAAATCGAATTAGAATAGAATCAGGAATCTGACATCCTGACACGGTGCGGCCGCGCGCTTGATCAGCGGGGGCACGCTGGCTCTCTGGGCTTATGCCAGAAACTGAATTCTTTCTCTTCCTTGTAGCTTTGAGCCAGCTTTTAACGAGGTTTTATTCCAACACCACCTAGACACTATATTAGCACCAAAACAATGCTAATTCACCTGTTTCACAGATTAGTGCCTGAAATGCAAAAACACTAGAAAATATGTTAAAACACTTAACAACTTGAGTACAAATGCATCAATTCAAAGCTTATAAGAGCATTATAAAGTGTCATAAATGCCACTCAACATACCCCAAACTTGAATCGATGCTTGTCCTTAAGTATAAACAGACTCAAAGAACAAGAAAATAAAAATGCATGAATGCAACTAATATGAATGCAATGATCCCAATAGAATAACTAAACCAATCGACAAGCAACATATCAATAAATGCAGTTACTCGCATAAAGATAAGATAAATCATACAAATTAACTTATAAACTCGAGACGTGCGTGTGTGTAGATGCTTATAGATACGCTATCGCAACTAGATCAACAATCATGACTCATTACTTATCAAGACAATCGCAAGTTTATAAACTGAAAAAAAGCCAGACTCAAAATAACTTATACACTTCAATTCTATATTGGAGATTTATATGGATTCATGCTTTTATTCACAATAAAACAACACACATATGCTTATTTGATCGTGCAATGAGTGAGGTCCACAAAAGACTTATACAATAGTACTCATGTAGCGAGCGTTAGGTTAGCGGATCCCAGACTATAAAAGCCTTAGGTCACTAGGCACAAAGTCCCCTAAGAACTTAATAACTCGAGTACTAAAGAGCCCACTCGTGATCAATTATACATAACACTTATTCTTTTCTTCTTTTTTTTTCTTTTTTTTACAACTTTTTTTTCAACAAATTTCTGAATGAGTGCGTTTCGCTCCATTTCATTCAACCCTAGACTACTCATATAAATATGAGCCGTATACTAGCCATTTGACACCTAGCCATACAAATAGCAATGAAATCCAGTTTCCTCCAATTTTATAAAAATCCATGTTATTTTATTATTAAGAGAATATCCCAAATTCTAAATATAAACAAGCGATTAAACCTCGACAAAATAACAAATCATGACTATGATCTAGCACTTTTTAGCAACCTATAAGACTTAGTGAAATACAAGTGTCTCTAGCATGCAAATCAACTCAATATGACTTAACATCTCTAAACACGACATCACTACTAGCATCAAAATTAAAAGTCAACTGGAAAAATTATCTAAGGGATCATGTTATAATGCGAATGCATGAAGCTACATGAACAAACTAACATTAAAAACTAACAAAATAAAAAAAACTACATGATGCAAATTATATGAACTAAACTATCATGAATATGCAACTATATGAGACTCACACAACTATTCCTTTAACTACTACCCCAAAACTTAAAATATTCACTATCCCCAGTGAAGGTAATAGTAAGGAATCAGGCATACCTACTGTGAATCAGAATCCTCACCCTCAACGGGTGGAGTGTCAGGCGTGTCCAGAGGCGGATACACGGAATCCTCACCAAAAACTGGCCACGGGATATCAACTCCGGTGGCTCTGAAAGCTGTCCTAAGTGCGTGGGTGAGATCTCGTGCGAACCTGCTGTGGATGTCATGCATCGTATCCATCCTCCGCGCTAGACGCCTGTACTGCGTCATACTCAAACCAGCTCCACCCTCAGCTCCTGCTTCCTCCTCCTATGCCTGCTGTGATGAACCAACTTTTGCACCCAACTCGGCTCTCCAAGCTGCCTTGCTCGACTGCTGCGTACCACCAGCATATGACTAAAGAGCTGGACGTCCACCTGGCCGATGATCATATGAATAACCAAGCCCCTTAGGATCAGACTTCCCTCCATACCACTCAACCATGCTCAACAGCGAGGAACTGTCGATAGGAGCACTGGGAATCTGCAACTGCTCATGTGCGGGCCAATGAACACCAACCGCCATGTACAACTTCGTCACTATGGACGCATAGGGTATAAAAACCGTGGTACTTCCTTTCAAGAACTTCAAAATCCCCTGATATATCACCATCCCCAAATCAATATAATCACCTTGGAGAATACCCATAGAAATTGAGCACGCTCCACAGTAATCTTATGCACATGCGATGATGGCATGATGTTAGCACAAATAAACGAGTTCCAAGCCCACGCAAACCTGTTCATATACGAAGCCGGGAATGTGGAGTACTCAGCTGTGCCCCTCTTGAATTTCCAGCGAGTCTCAGGCACACAAAGAGTAGCAACGATGAGATCCAAATCAAAGTCCTCTGGCATCTTATCGTTCCAAGTATCCTGACCCACCTTCCTCGCAGGCTGCTCAATCACCCTCCTAATAGCGTCAGCACTGTACTCGACAGTCCTCCTTGTCACCACCGTGAAACCATTCTTCTCCGCCTTGGCGTTCACATAGAACTCTCGTACAATACTCATTGGCACCGCATTGGGCGCCTCACAAAAAGAAACCAAACCCATCTCGAGAATCATCTCTAACAGCTGACCATCCTTCCTTGATGAAAGAAAACCTCGCTCCTTAGCAATAGGCTTCGAGAGAAGCCTCGTGTATTCTTCCTCAGCCTCACGAGTCGAAAACCTGGGCCTCACACCACCCGCAGATGAAGAATCGGTGGTGCTGCTGCCAACATGTGTTCTTTGCCTCTTGGGTGCCATCGGGATTGTAGAAGAGAGAATAAAAGCTTAAGTGTTTAGAGAGAATTTGTGTTTTGAGAAGTTGTGATGTGGTGGAGAAGTTGTGTGTAAGTGTATGTATTTATAGGTGGAGAGGTGTGAATTCTATAAGGAATAGAAGTGGGAATTGATTGTGGGGATCATGGAAATAATGTAATTGATTAGGAGAGGGAATTATAGGATGTGGGAGAGTAAAAATCGGGTTGGAATTGATTTTTACTTAAAAATCCCAATTTGTTTTCTCCAAACTGCTATTTTTTTGAACATGGACCCGGCGCGGCCGCGCGCTAGGACAGCGCGGGCGCGTTCACTCTCTGGAAAAATGGCACGGCCGCGCGCTTCATCAGCGTTGGCGCGCTCACCTTCTGGAGTTGGCCCTGAATTTTCTTCTTTTTCTGATTTTTTTGTACTTTCCCTTTTCTTCTTGCTTCCTCTACGTACTAATATACACCATACTTGGGTTGCCTTCCAAGAAGCGCTTCTTTTACCTCGCTAGCTTGATGTAGAATTCCAAGATCAAATGGACAATATAATGGCACTAACCACCTCACGATTTGTCGTGTCACCAGAATAATGCTTCAAACTTTGACCATTTACCTTGAATGCTTGGTCCGGATTATTCTCAAAAATTTCCACCGCTCCATGTGGGAATACAGTTTTGACAATAAACGGCCCTGACCATCTCGACTTCAACTTTCCAGGAAAAAGACAGAAACGAGAGTTGAACAAAAGAACTTATTGCCCTGGCACAAATGATTTGAGCACTAGACCCGGATCGTACCACCTCTTGACTTTCTCCTTATATATTTTGTTGTTCTCATAAGCTTGTAGTTGAAACTCATCAAGTTCATTCAATTAAAGCATCCTTTTCTTACCAGCTGCATCGATATCAAGGTTCAACTTCTTCAAAGCCCAATATGCCTTATGCTCAAGTTCCATAGGCAAATGACACCCATTACCATAAACCAACTGAAACGACGACATTCCCAATGGAGTTTTATATGCTGTTCTATAAGCCCAAACAGCTTCATCCAGCTCCAAAGACCAGTCCTTCCTTGATGGACACACCACTTTCTCTAAAATGCGCTTAATCTCCCTGTTAGATACCTCAGCTTGACCAATTGTCTGAGGATGATAAGCCGTAGCAATGTGATGGTTCACATATACCTTTTCATCATAGCAGTGAACTTGCGATTGCAAAAGTGCGACCCCTCATCACTGATTATGACTCTAGGAGTTCTAAACCTTGTGAACATCTGCTTGTAAAGAAAATTAAGCACCACTTTCGCATCGTTTGTTCGCAACGCCTTAACTTCAACCCATTTTGACACGTAATCAACTGCCAACAAGATATACTGATTGTTACAAGATGAGATAAATGGCCCCATGAAGTCAATTCCCCAAACATCGAAGACTTCAACCTCGAGAAGCACATTAAGAGGCATCTCATCCCTCTTAAACATATTACCCACATGTTGACATCGATCACATTTCAAAACGAACCGGTAAGCATCTTTAAACAATGTCGGCCAAAAGAAACCTGCTTGAAGAACACAAGCTGCTGTCTTTTCTCCACCATAATATCCTCCATAAGCCGTTGAGTGGCAATCTCGCAAGATCCCCCCCCGTTTCGCTGTAAGGAATACATCTCCTGATGATTTGGTCAGCTCCTTGACGAAAAAGAAATGGCTCATCCCACATATACCACTTCACTTCATGTAGAAACTTCTTCCCTTGAGCATAAGATAGGTCGGGAGGCATGACATTACTCACTAGGTAGTTCACAATCTCTGCAAACCACAGTTCTTCTTCTTGCACTCTAAATAGCTGCTCGTCGGGAAAAGATTCATTGATCAATATCTTATCCAATGAAGTAGCATTAGGATTCTCCAAACGCGATAGATGATCAGCGACTTGATTTTAGTTCCTTTCCTGTCCTTGATCTCTATTTCAAATTCTTGGACCAAAAGAACCCATCTAATCAATCTAGGCTTCGATTCCTTCTTTGAGACTAGATATCGAATTGCAGCGTGATCAGTAAAAACTATCACATTAGTCCCAAGTAGATAAGATTGAAATTTCTCAAAACCATAGACAATAGCCAAAAGCTCTTTCTCCGTAGTAGTATAATTCAGTTGAGCACCATTTAGGGTCTTACTAGCATAGTAGACCACATGAAATATGTTGTTCTTTCTCTGTCCAAAAACTGCTTCAACTGCATAGTCGTTTGCATCGCACATCATCTCAAAAGGTTCATTCCCATCAGGTGCAGTTATGACCGGTGCCGTGATTAAACTCTTCTTTAGTGTCTCAAAAGTTGTAAGGCACTCATTATCGAACTTGAAAGGAATATCTTTTTCTAACAAACTGCACAATGACTTTGAAATCTTAGAAAAGTCTTTGATGAAACACTTATAGAAACCCGCATGAGCAAGAAAACTGCGAATTCCCTTAACACAAATGGGTGGGGGAAGATTCTCAATGACCCCTACCTTGGCCTTATCCACCTCTAGACCCTTACTAGAAACCTTGTACCCGATAATAATGCCCTCTCGTACCATAAAGTGACATTTCTCCCAATTGAGAACCAGATTGGTCTCAACGCACCTCTTGAGAACGTGTCCAAGATTTTGCAAGCATTCATCAAAAGAATCGCCAAAGACTGAGAAATCATCCATGAACATCTCTACATTCTGGCCAATCATATCAGAAAAGATGGCCATCATGCATCTCTGAAATATGGCTGGTGCACCACACAGACCAAAAGAAACTCGTCTGAAGGCGAAAGTACCAAATATACAAGTGAAGGTAGTTTTCTCCTGATCTTCTGGAGCGATACAAATTTGATTATAACCCGAATAACCATCCAGAAGACAATAGTAGTCATGCTCAGCCAACCTGTCGAGCATCTGATCAATGAAAGGTAAAGGGAAGTGATCCTTCCTAGTGGCTTTGTTCAGCTTCCTATAATCTATGCAAACTCTTCACCCCGTGACTGTTTTAGTAGTAATAAGCTCATTCTTCTTATTTGCTACCATAGTAATTCCACCTTTCTTTGGCACACATTGAACCGGTGTAACACCCTCCAAATCCAGGGTATAGATTTGGGGCATTACCAATACTAACTACTCACTAAACCTGTACAAACAAGGTATAAATAAATAATTACCCCGAACTACTACTACTCAGGATCTTTTCAAGGTTAAGGATTGAAAACAAGAACGACAAACCAACTTTATTACAAACCATTCTAAACAATCTGTCTTAAGAACTCTCTTTATTACAAAACATTATTTTATTCATATTTTTAAACTAGACATCTTTTATTTAAACTATCCTTATCAGTGATCTTGTTACACCTGATCTGGAAACTCAAAGCTCTCTTCTGGGATAGGGACAAACACTCTTGGAATTAGAGGGTCCCGCAGTTTGACCCGCTTCTTGACTATTCGGGTTCTAATAGGTTTCATTCTCAGCCTTAACTGAAAAACAAGGTGAACAACAATAATAGGGGTGAGCCAAAATTGCTCAACAAGCTAGCAATAATATACATATAGTATAAAGAGAGAAGAATAAACAAACTGGTAATCTGATGATTTGAACAACCATCTGTTTCTGTAACGAATAATAAATGCCATTGTTGGCGAGTGCCAAATGATCGAGACTGGAAACAAGAATCAACATATGCACTATAACCTGTTGATCAGTCAGGATATGGGGCGGATCTATACCCAACTGCATAGACCTAACCAACATAAGGGGTACCCAGGAAACTATGGTCTCATAATCAAGGATTCGGGTTATACCCGTCCCGTATCGTAACTATCCAGTCCAAAGCTTAGCATCCGGAACAATCGATATGCTTTTGATGTATTCCCAATATCGGAATATATCAGAGTATATGTGTATATGTATGTATAACAATTGAAACAGGAGTAAAGGATTCAATGAATTAGGAGAAATCACGAATCGAAATGAAATAGGGATAAGGAAATAATAATAGTGTATCAATGTTTGTGAACATGAATTATCAAGATATAACTGTCATGGAAATTGTGAAGCGATTCACTATTCTGAACTTAGAATAAGGGAAAAACTTACCTGGCATGCACTTCACCTCGTATGACTTACTGCCTTCTAACTCTTGCTTGATTCGCCTTGTTGGTACTGAATCTATCATAGAAAGATAATCGTTTAGATAACTTATTACATACGCGTATCTCGAATTGATACCACGTAACCCTAATAGTCTACCCATTCGATTCTATCTGACTTGCATATATAATTATGTAACACAGAAGGTTCATATAATCACGTAAAACACATAGCACATAAGGCACATAATTGATTTTAGACTTATAATTACTTTTAGAATCGTTACTAGACTTGTACTCATACTAACAAACACTATTTGGTTTGCTTCATAATTTTTCGGGATTTATTTGACTCGACTCTACCCCTAATAGGGCCTATAAACAATTTAACTAACAAAAGTCGACTTGCTTCCGAAAGAAATTATGATTTATAATTATTTTTAATGGAATCAGGTCATTTTTTTTGAGTCTAAGGGTCTTCGTTTCACTCAAATCGGACTAACAGTTTAATTACTACGCAATAAACATGATTTAATTGATGATAAATCAATTATAATTAATTAATCATAATTAATTAAACCTTACTTACATTTTTAAATAATTATTTAAGAATTATTTTATTTTAAAATAATTAATCCTTAATTATTCAAATTAATTACAATTAATTATAATAAATCACAAATTATTATCAATAATATGACTAAGTCGATTATTTACGAATACTACTCGATATATATAACTATTACAACACACTATTCGAATAAATAAACTATCGCTCGAATAATAACCCAACTCATCGATCAACTACTTGCACAACTACAAGTTACTCGTATTATTCGGATAATTATTGAATTATTATTCATATTATTCGATATATTTTTAACCTTATTTATTAATTAATTACTTAATTATTAAACAATAAATAAATAAATAATTACATGAATAATTAAATAATTAAATAACTAATTAATTTCAAATTTCTAAATTAATAAAATAATTTAGAAACTAATTATAATAATTTTCAGAATTTAAAACCAAATGTTATTAGATTTTTAGAATTTAGAAAACTGATTTGATTTAATAAAATATACATAAATAATAATTTAATCAGAAACAGAAAACAGGGATTGGATTTAGGATTTTCAGGATCAAACCCGGGTCGTTTCCCGGGTCAAAACCGGGTCGACCTCGGGTCACCAAGAATAGCCGTCGCCGTCCCAAAATCCGGCGAAGGAGCAAAAACGGCGACGAACAACGACGAAACCAATGATTTCCACTTCGTTCCTCCTGCAGCTTCATTTCCCTTCGTTCCCAGGCCCCCTCTTCGTCCTCCTTCCTCGTCGAACGCAGCCGGAAAATGAAGAACGGCGGCGGCAGCGCCGTTTCCGGTGACCTCAAAACCAATGCCGAACTCAACGAAACCGGTGTTAATCGACTCTAAATTCAACGATCTATACTTCCCCATCAACGAAATCATCAATCAATTACTCAAGAATAAAACCCGAATTCACAAATTAAACCCGAAAATATGAAATAAAAATCAATTCAACAACCAACAAAAACAATTACATAATCATAAACTACGATTCACAAGCTTCAAAACGACTACTTACATGTTTGATTTGGTTAACAGAATCGCCTTCAAATCTGTGATTGAATTCTTTGAGTGTTCTTCACCAATAAACTAAATTCTTGATTTTCTGATTTTTTTATAATAATTAACTAATTAATTAACAATAAATCAACTATTTATATTTTTGGAAATAATACCCCTAAATGAAATTAAGGGGCTAATTACACATCTAATAAAAATATTTGGCCCTAATTTTTATAATTTTTGGGTATTAATAATGAATTTTAAAATATCCAATAAATATAATAAATGCCAAAAATTCCCAAAAATTGTGAAAAATGCAAAAATGCAAAGAAAAATGATGTTTGATAATTTCATGATCCTATAAAAATAAAAGTGTGATTTTTGTGGGGTTTTTGACACCCGAAGGGGTCCGGAAAAGTCATTTTTCGCGAAAAAGATAAATTTGTAAAATGTCTAGGGGTTCAGAATATCGATATGGCATGGGCCATACCTGGCCAAATAAGACCATTGATTTTATTTGAAATACAGGATTTTTAAAACACTTGTTTGGGCCGTACAAGTTTTAATATAAAATATATAACTTAATATAAAACATTCGATAAATACTCGAAGCACATTCCAATCAAAACAGATAACACGTAACACATATCAGCTAGGGTTTTATGACCCAACATCCTTAATAACATAATGATACATATATAATCACTTTTATTAGAATATAATACAACGTAATTTCTCGGTCATTACATCCTTCCCCCCTTAATAGGATTCTGTCCTCAGAATCTCATTAGGCAAATAATTGAGGTACTTTTCTAACATCTCACTTTCAAGTTCCCAGGTCGACTCTTCAACCACGAGATTCCTCCACAAGACTCTTACTAATGGTACATAATTATTCCCTAAGACTCTCTCTTGCCGATCTAAAATTCTTTTCGGTTGTTCTATATATGACAAATCTGCTTGAAGCTTTACAGACTCATACTCTATTACATGCCTTGTATCAGGATTATACTTCTTAAGCATAGATGTTAGTCCCTTAACAATATAGCAAGAATTACAGAAGGGGGGTTGAATGGAATTCTTGAACCTTTTTCTTGAAATAAAATGTTCAACTCGATTATGGATATATTTGTTTTGATTAGCACAATGCGGAATGTCAACTTGAATGAATCAAAACATAAGTAATTAAAAACAAGAGTCTTTAAAAACTTTCTGGTGGATTTAAACAATTCCACCAGAGATATATATAATATATCGAGAGGACTCTGTGTGCAGAAATGCTCACAGCTGCTTACAAAATAGAACTGCTAAGAACACAGGAAATGGTAAAGATAGTGCTTACAAAAATTTCTCTGTAGTTGTTTCTTAGCTATCTCAGTTATTTTTCTATTTCCTACTCTCTTGGTTTATATATTACCAAGATTACAAAGTCAAAAGAACTGAACAAATATAAAATCTAACAGTCTTGATCTTTGCTGCTTTTCGTCCTCTATTACCCAGTTAATGGGCTTCCACAGTGTACTTGTATCCAACTCAGCGGCTGTGTGTCAGCTTTCACTGTTCAACTGATGTTTGAATCTTGATATGATCATCTGTCGACTTTCAGATCATCCGTCGATGACTTAATTGATCATCCGTCGACTGCTATGTTAAACATCCGTTGATAGTCATTTGATCATCCGTCGAAGCTTTGTTAAACATCCGTTGGTAGCTATTTTGGTCATCCGTCGAAGCTTTGTTAATCATCCGTTGGTAGCTATTTTGGCACTTGACTTCATTTCACTTATACAGAATTACAAGACATTGCTTATGTACAGTTAATCAACCTATTCTGCATATCTAGTTAAAGTCAACATGACTTATATGCTACTCCAGATTCTATACAAAGGTGCATACAACACTGTGCTACAAACTTATTATTACATAAGCTACTCACTCGATGGATAATAAGTTAATCATCCGTCCAGACTATAATGAGTTATCCGTCGGGACTATAATTCTTATCCGTCGAGTGCTACATTATTTCACTAAGTAAAATCTACTTAGATGTTTTGTTTAGGTAATCATCAAGTACACAACATATTCACAACAATCTCCCCCAATTTATGTCTACTGGAATTGTAGCCATAAATTAAAAGATACTTGATGATAACAAAACATCCTAAACATATATCTTTAAAGATAAGTAGATAAAACTGAAAGTGCTTCAATTTAAACAAAAATGTACAAGGTTTGGCTCACAGTCAGTTCAAGATGCTCCTCTAGTCTGAGCAGATTTTTCTAGTTTCTTGAAGGTCTGGATCTTCTTCCAAGCTTTCTGTTGTTTTCTTCAATTTGATTCTGGAGCTGTTTGTGGAATTCTAATTCATCAGATTCTGAGATATCTAACATTTCTTGCATTTCCAAGAGAGTCTTTTTGCTAGAGATACTCAATTGGTCTTCTTATCTGAAGAATCTTCTCACACCCTTGTCATCCATGAATTCCATCAGCCAGTAGGGCCTTAGATGCACTCTTCTCCCTATGTATGGGATGATAAGAGTTTTGGGTAGTGCATCTTTGGCTCTTACACTCCTTAGCTCTTCAATCTTCTTTAATACTAACCTTCTTGCAGTTACATTGAACCCAAAGTTTTTCTTGAAGGATGAATAGACTTTGATCAACACAGCTTGGCTTTCTTGAAGTATCCTGTGAAGAGGCCACTGAATCTCCCTTCCCCCTTTGTACTTGAACACCAACCTTTCAGGTAGGTTTCCGTATGCATCAATTGCCCTTACCTCATCCAGCTCCTCCAGATAAAGGTTTAGATCTGAGAATTCTTTGATGTCACACAAGTACAAGTAGTCTCCCCTGTTGACCTTGGGTTGAGCTTTGACTACTGACTTGGATTTGAGAGGTGACAGCTTCACTTTCTTGACTGCCCTTGATTTTGTCCTTCTTGGCTTAGTAAGAATTGGCAAGTTGAAGTCAGGAATTGGTAATTTATCCCACTCTATTGGCTCATCCTTTGGAACAATAGGCTCTTCATGAATGTTCCTATAGGGGTCCACCACCCTTATGTCTTCAAATACCACAGAGGGCTTTGATGCTTGAGTTTCAGCTTGAGTGGATTCCTTTGGAAATTGATCTTCCAATTCCTTGTCAACAACATCCAACTTTCTTTTTGTTCTTTTAGCCAGTTCTTTCTTTCTTGGAGATTTCTTCTGTTCTTCAATCTTCTTCTCTGATTCAGTAGCTTGAGATGGTTGAGAGGGAATTTGTTGAGATGAATTCACAGCCTGTAGCTTGGCCAAGATAGCAAACTGTTCTTTCTTTTGTTTAGACTTCTTTGCATCTAGAGTAGCTTGCCTCTTTTCCTGCTTCAATCTGGCTTTTTCTTCTTCCTTTGCATGAGCAAATTGTGGATGTCCAGCTACCACACAAATTTCCTTCCCATTTCTGAATATCTTTGCAATTCTCTTTCTTGAGGCTGAATCAGCTGGATCTTTGTAGAGGAGAATAGATCTTGACAGAAGCTTCTTTTTATCAGGCTTGGGTGTCTCATACATAAAATCCATAGGGTTCTTCAAAGATAACTTTGGATAGTTTGCCCTTGGTTTAAGAATTATCTCAGCCTTTGTAGTCTTGATACAGGAAGATTGTCCTTTCTCCAGATAGTTCATGCTCATCTCATTCACATTGATTGCTTGACATGAGAGTGATGGATGGCTGACTGATCTGGTTCCTTGACTAATTGAAACTTTTTCTGTATTTCCTCATCAATCTTTTTCCAGTTGATCAGTGTCAACTCTCCTTTATCAGCATCTTTCAAATTTGCTGCTGCTGCATTTATAAGATCTATACCATCTGCAACTGGTGGCTTGGAGATAGTAATTGAAGGTACAATTACTTTGCTGATTTGAACTAGAAGTTTCTCCCCCTCAGTTGGTCCTTTCTCCCCCTTACTTGATTCTCTCTCCCCCTTTTTGTTATCTTCAAGTGGAGGAGTTAGGCCTTGTGCTTTAGCCAGTTGCATAAGAAGATTTGTCTGAGTCTGTTGATTTTGAAGAAGTAGAGCCACTGAATTCTCAATAACCTGAACTCTGTTCTCCAGCTTGGCTATCTTCTTGTCAGAATCTGATTCTCTCCTTAATCTTAGTAAGTGATCATGCATGGTACCATATGGCATTATTGAATCTAGCTTCTCAGAGTTATATGTCTTTAAGTCAGCTATATCCTTTTTCAATTCATCCACACTGAGATTCTGTCTTGAGTGTTGGATCTTCATTAAATGTAAAGAGTCTAGGTGAGCTTGAAGAACAGCCTTGGTACCAGCATCTAAAGCTTCCTGAAGGGCCTGCTGAATAGCTATTACTTGTTTTACCAAGGACACCTCAAATTGCCCTGGTGAAAATTCCTTTGCCCATGCCCATTTAGGTAAACTAAAAGCAGAACTTGGGCCTTCAGCTCCCCCTAAGTTCATGCTTCCATCCAAAGAACCAGAGTCATCATCATCAGAATTTACTCCAAATTCTTCAGATGGCTCTCCAGCTTGAGAAGGCATTTTGTTCACAGCAGCTTTATCTCTTTGAAGAGATTCTGTGGTGTGCACTAAATTCAAAGTCTGCTCTGCCTCCACATTGCCCTGAGCAGCCAACAGTTGATAGGCTGAAACAGGGTGAGTAAAAGTGTCAGCATCCAAGGAAATGTTATCAATTATAGCTTTGTAATGTTACTGAAATTGTCTTTCCTTTTCAGCATCATCCACAATCATTGACTCACTAGCAATGGCTGGTTCCATCCTTATTTCTCCAGTACCTGCCTTTCTCTCATATTCTCTCTTTTGTTGCATCAGGGTCTCACCCTGGCTCCCCACCCTCACACCCTCACCTTCACCTACTAAGGTGGGACTCCTCTCACTCACTTTTTCCAATCCTGAATGAATGGATTGCTGAGATTCACTCTTTTCCTCTCCTTTTGCCTGGGAGCAACCCAGCCTCTCACTCAATGCACTCTCCTCTCTCAGTCCTAAGAGTGATTGTATTACCACCAAATCTTCTGCACTTGAAATTATTGAAGTTTGAAGTTGTGCAGAGACACTCGACGGATAAGTGATATCCGTCGGGTGAGTGGTAAAGCTATCCGACGGATAACTGCTATTAAGCTTATCCGTTGGGATACAATCACTACTCGACGGATGAGCAATATCCATCGAGAGAGTAGAAATAAATGAGGTGGGAAGATAAACTATTGTTGACTCTGTGTTGATTGAAGTTATTTGAGGCACATATGTCACAATAGAATCAGAAAGAATTGGCAAGTGAGCCAACAAATCATCTAAAAGATGATGCTCACTTGCACTAGATTTTGGAACTGGTACCTTTTGAGAGATACCAGAGGGGGTTTTCTTTGATTTGGATTTAGAAATTGCAGTTGTTTTGGCAGCTTTGGTAGGCAACTGTTTGGTCATTGTCACAGTTGCCATAGCTATGCCTGAAGTCAAAGAAATAGAAGAGATTGTAATAGTTGAGGGTCTGGATGAACTTACCTCACTTACCTGAGGTGTCAGCATTACAGGAAAATAGAACATTGGCACATCCTTGTGATGGTTGGCTCTGTTCAAGTCTGCAATGATTCTTCTCTCTTGAACCCAACAAGCTAATTTGTTGTTTGGGTTCTCAAGTTCAATCTCTTGACAAAGATGGTTAGCCAAAAGCATAAAAAATCTAGCATAGTAAATATTCTTTCCTCTTTTGGCTAAGTCACCTAGTTTAAAACCTAACTCATACACAACAAGGTCACTGAAATTGTAATATTTGTCTGTAACTAGCATGTATAGCA
Source organism: Apium graveolens (assembly GCF_009905375.1). Taxonomy (NCBI): domain Eukaryota; kingdom Viridiplantae; phylum Streptophyta; class Magnoliopsida; order Apiales; family Apiaceae; genus Apium; species Apium graveolens. The sequence continues at coordinate 46,523 of NW_027418786.1, read as the reverse complement.
TGTTAAGCATGGAAATGTTCACAGAATCAAAATTACTGATGTTTCCAGAAAAGACTTTAGTTACTACATCACACAAGTAACTCCATTCCTTCCTAAGACCTAGTCTTCTAATTTCACTTAGTTTTGCAGTAAGAAGTGCATAATGAATGGAATTGAGCATATTGACAATATCAGTGTCAGTGTGTGGTGAAGTTACATTATCATCAGGAATCTTGAAACATGCTTTTATGACATCACTATTGATACAAAAATCATTACCTTTGATGGTTAGAGTGATGGTTTTGTCAGTAGAGTTATAGATTGCTGTTGTCCACATCTCCTCAACAACTTCATAATAAATTGTGGGTGATTCCAGCATGGCAAAACTTAACTTGCAGTTGTTCACAAAGTCCATCATCTTATGATAGTCTTCAGATTGCTGAATCCCCTTATTGACCAAGGCAGTGAAGTTGTTCTTCTCATAGATGAACCCAGTCTGTGACATGATCTTAACTACGGGTGCCATTGTTAGAGAAGAAAAGCTTGAAGAGAAAGAGGATTTTTGCTTGAGAGAGAATGAAGTAACACAGTTGAATTTGAGAATGATAAAAGAAAATGATTAGAATGAAATAAGCTTTTATACTTTACTCAAAATCAACTGATAAAAATAATAAAGAGAAGTAAATTACCCAATAGAAATTGTCTAAAATAGCCATTTTAAAATAAACTGTAAAAATTCCACCCATTATCCGTCGTGTAATGCTTACAAACAGTAAGTATACTCGATGGATAATGTTCAGGGAATTAACGGTTAAGATTTAGACACTTCGACGGATGAGGATAAGTTGATATCTGTCGAGCTTTAAAGTACCCCAGAAAAGTAATTGATTTTTATTTACAATTTGTATATCGACGGATGACTCAACTCGATGGATAATGGTCATCCGTCGAGATGCAAATTTTGACTTAGCCAAAATTTTCATCCAAGACAAAAAATCAGTTAGATTTCTAGCTACTTTTCAACTTGCAAAATAATTCAGATAAATTCAAGAGTAATTAAGCATACCTAACTCACTTACCAACCTAGAAAAGGTGGATTCATCCAGTGACTTGGTAAAAATATCTGCAAGTTGCTTCTCACTTGGAACAAAATGTAACTCTACAGTACCATTCATTACATGTTCCCTTATGAAATGGTACTTGATGTCTATATGCTTTGTCCTTGAATGTTGCACTGGATTTTCAGTGATGGCAATTGCACTTGTGTTGTCACAGAAAATAGGAATCCTTTCAACTTGCAAACCATAGTCTAGCAATTGATTTTTCATCCATAAAATATGTGCACAACAACTGCCAGCAACAATATATTCAGCTTCAGCTGTAGAAGTAGAAACTGAATTTTGCTTTTTACTGAACCAGGACACAAGCTTGTCTCCTAAAAATTGACAGGTTACTGTTGTGCTTTTTATCAATTCTGTAACCTGCATAATCTGCATCTGAATAACCAGTTAGATCAAAGCCAGAATCTCTAGGATACCAAATGCCAAGGTTTGGTGTTCCTTTGAGATATCTGAAGATTCTCTTAATAGCTATCAAATGAGACTCTCTAGGATCAGCCTGAAATCTAGCACACAAACATGTAGCAAACATTATATCTGGCCTACTAGCTGTTAAGTATAGAAGTGAGCCAACCATGCCTCTATAACTTGAAATATCCACAGACTTTTCAGTAGTGTTTAGTTCAAGCTTAGTTGCAGTGGCCATGGGAGTTTTTGCAGATGTGCAATCCATTAGATCAAACTTTTTTAAAAGATCAAAAATATATTTAGTCTGACTAATGAATATTCCATCACTAACTTGCTTAACTTGTAAACCAAGAAAGTAAGTTAGTTCTCCCATCATACTCATTTCATACTTACTTTGCATCAGTTTGGCAAACTTTTTACAAAGTTTCTCATCTGTAGAGCCAAAAATAATATCATCTACATAAATTTGAACAAGTATGCTAGAGCCATTCACATTTCTGAAAAATAAAGTTTTATCTACAGTACCTCTTGTGAAGTGATTTTCCAAAAGGAACTTTGATAAAGTGTCATACCAGGCTCTAGGTGCTTGCTTCAGTCCATAAAGTGCTTTCAGTAGATAATAGACATACTCTGGGAAATTTGGATCTTTAAAGCCAGGAGGTCGACTTACATACACTTCTTCCTCCAAATCTCCATTCAGAAAGGCACTTTTGACATCCATTTGATAGACCTTGAAATTGGCATGGGCTGCATAGGCTAAGAAGATTCTGATGGCTTCAAGTCTTGCAACAGGAGCAAATGTTTCATCAAAATCTATTCCTTCTTGCTGACAATAGCCTTTAGCAACCAATCTTGCTTTGTTCCTTACTACTATGCCATTTTCATCCATCTTATTTCTGAATACCCATTTGGTGTCTATTGGATTCTTTCCTGTAGGCTTGGGTACCAGCTTCCATACTTTATTCCTTTCAAATTGGTTTAGCTCCTCTTGCATAGCTAAAATCCAATCAGGATCTAACAAGGATTCTTCTACCTTCTTTGGTTCTTCCTTAGACAGGAAGCTGCTGTATAGACATTCTTCTTGAGTTGCTCTCCTGGTTTGAACTCTGGAAGAAACATCACCAATAATCAGTTCAAAGGGGTGATCTTTTGTCCATTTTCTTGGTTGAGGTAGATTAGCCCTAGATGAAGAGACCTCAATGTTGTCTTGATGTGTGATTGAGTTTTGATTGCTAGAAACTCCACCTGAGTTTGTGGATCTTTGATTTGAGATTGGGGTGCTTTCTATGGGTGATCTGCCTTGACTTCCGGCTCCTTTTGATAACCCGACGGATGGTGAATTTTGAGTACCGACGGATGAAGTAGGTTGTCTTCCGACGGATAATACAGATTGCCTTCCGACGGATGAAGCGTTATGTAACTCGACGGATGTTGAGTTTTGTGCTTCATTTGTAGTAGATTTGTCTGCATTATCCTTAGACACTGTTTCTTGATCACTCTCATCATCACTTTCATGACTGACCATCTCAATATTGTCGAATTTGAGGTTCTCATGGTAATCTCCATCTTTTAGTCCTTCAATCTTTTTATCATCAAACACAACATGTATAGATTCAACAACAATGTTGGTTCTTAGATTGTAGACTCTATATGCTTTACCAACAGCATATCCAACAAAAATTCCTTCATCTGCTTTAGCATCAAACTTCCCATTTTGATCAGTTTGATTTCTCAGAATATAGCATTTACAGCCAAAGACATGAAGAAAGTTCAGAGTTGGCTTCTTGTTCTTGAACAATTGATAAGGTGTCATGCATCTTGCTTGATTAATCAGAGAGATGTTCTGAGTGTAGCATGCAGTGTTTACAGCTTCAGCCCAGAAGTATGTTGGTAGTTTTGATTCTTCAAGCATTGTCCTTGCAGCTTCAATAAAAGATCTATTCTTTCTTTCCACTACTCCATTCTGTTGTGGAGTCCTTGCTGCTGAAAACTCATGCAAGATTCCATTTTCCTCACAAAATGCTCTCATGACATAGTTCTTGAACTCAGTTCCATTATCACTCCTGATTCTTCTAACTTTGAAATCAGGATGATTGTTAACTTGCCTTATGTGATTGATGATGATTTCACTAGCCTTATCTTTGGACTTTAGGAAATAGGTCCAAGAGAACTTTGATAAATCATCTACAATTACTAGGCAAAATCTTTTCTTTGAGATTGACAATATATTGACTGGTCCAAACAAATACATGTGAAGCAGTTATAGAGGCTCTTCAATTGCTGAATCAAGTTTCTTCCTGAATAATGCTTCAATCTGCTTCCCTTTTTGGCAGGCATCACACAGTCCATCCTTTGTAAACTCCACCATAGGAATGCCTCTAACTAGCTCTTTCTTTACCAGCTCATTCATGGTCTTGAAGTTCAAATGGGATAGCTTCTTGTGCCATAGCCAACTTTCATCTTGACTTGCTTTACTAAGAAGACAAGTTACAGATTCTGCTTTAGTTGAGTTGAAGTCAGCTAGATACATATTTCCTCTTCTCACACCAGTGAGAACCACTTTGTTGTTTTGATTATTAATCACAACACAGGTTTCTTTGTTGAAGGATACTGAGTTGCCTTTATCACAAAGCTGGCTGATACTCAACAGATTGTGTTTGAGACGATCCACTAAGGCAACCTCTTCAATGATGACATTGTCCTTTGAAATCAAGCCATATCCCACAGTATAACCTTTGCTGTCATCTCCAAAAGTGATACTTGGGCCAGCTCTTTCTTCAAACTCTGTGAGCAGGGTAGAATCACCAGTCATGTGTCTTGAACAACCACTATCCAAGTACCAAAGATTCCTTCTGTTTCCCTGCACACATCAAAATCAAATCAAGTTGATTTTGGTACCCAAGTTTCCTTGGGTCCTGCCTTGTTAGCTTTCTTCTTCTGTTTCTCAGGTCTTAACTCATTTGACTTAGGAATTTCAGATTCTTCCTTAGTCATTTGGGTTGGGCCTTTGAAACCACTAGATGCAACAGAATTATCATGCATGTTATGGCTAACAGGAAATGGCATGCTTGGTGCAAACATATTATTCCAGTAAGGCATGCTAAATGGAATTTGAGGCATATTGTATGCAGCATAATATGGATTAAGTGAAAATGGCATATTAGCGAACTGTGCATTCATGTTCTGTGTAGGCATAACATTGACAAGCATGGGAGGCATGGCATTCATGTTAGAGAATTGAGGCTGAACAGACATGGGAGTAGGCATGGCATATTTGCAATTAACAGACAAATGATTTACACTACCACACTTGACACATATTTTTCTAGGAGCATATTTGTCAGGTGTGTAGTTATTATGTTTGTTAATCCCTACTTTACCATTTCTATTATTTTTCTTTTTAGTCTCTGTTTTTACCTCTATCTTCTCAAGTCTGTCACTTAACTGTTTGACAGTCATGTGACCAACATTAGCCTTCTTCCCTTTCTTGGCTTGACTTGACTCTCCTGAAACAAAGTTCTTGGAAACAGACCCATACTTTTCATTTAGCTTGGTTAATTTGGCTTTGCTAATGGGTTTGCTCACAGCCGACGAATGAGGATTTTTATCATTCGACGGGTAACACTTTTTGTTATCCGACGGATAGTCCTCATCATCCGTTGAGTCTACATCTGTCAGCAATCCATCTACCAAAATAGGTTCTAGTTTCTCCTTATTCTTTTTCCAGGCTTCATCAAAAAAAGACTCAATTCCTTGAACCTTGGTGATTTGAGCATGAACATCTCTGGATGTTTTCCATGCTTTAATCACCTCTTGTTCATGATCGAGCTGCTTCTTTAAAATTTCTTCCTTTTTCAAGGACTCAGTTAATTCCTCCTTGGAAATTCTACACTCAATTTTTAGTTTCTCAAACTCAACAAACTGAGACTCAAGCATATTATTCCTCTCACTCAAAAACAAGTTATTTTCTTTGATTTTAGCATTTTCTTTAGTGAGGGACTTAAGTGTAACACGCAAATGATACAATTCTGTAGACATGTCATTTATTGCATCATTACACTCAGCTTTAGATAAATGTGCAAGGTTTGTAGTGATTACCTGATTGCTTGAGGAACTTGTCTTTGTTTCATCAGACTTGGCTATAAGGGCTAGATTGACATAGCTGACATCCTCATCTTCATCCAAACCATCAGCTGCCCAGTCATTCTCTTGTGTAATAAAAGCCCTTTCCTTCTGTTTGAGTAGATCAAAGTATTTTTGCTTATAATCCACAGACTCAAACCTTTTCTTACTGGAAAATGACTTTCTACACTCATTTGCAAAATGCCCTGCCAAGCCACATTTGAAACACTTGAATTTTGATTTATCCACCATGTTTCTATTTGGCTTGGCAGCTCCAAAGTTCTTCTTGAACTTGAGCTTGGCAAATCTTCTTGAAAGGAATGCTAGGTGCTCATCAATGTCCTCCATGTCATCTTGGCTCAATGAATCTTCACTTTCTGCAGCTAGCCCTTTACCCTTGCTTTCACAGGCCTTTGAAGTTGATTCCACAGCTTCCATCTTCACTTCCTTCTCCTTTTCCAGTTCAGCCACTAGTGCAATGGATCCTCCTTTCTTCTTTCCTCTCTCCATTCTTTCATCCTGCTCTATCTCAAGCTCATAGGTCTTCAGAATGCCATACAGTCTCTCCAAAGTAAACTCCTTATAATCTTGTGAGTTTCTCAATGAGACTGTCATTGGTTTCCATTCCTTTGGAAGAGATCTGAGAAATTTCAGATTGGAGTCTTTAGTCTGATAGACTCTTCCATGCAATTTAAGAGCATTTAGTAGCTTTTGGAATCTACTAAAAATGTCAGTGAGTGACTCACTTTCTTCATTGTGAAAATGCTCATATTGCTGAATCAGGAGCTGCATTTTATTTTCTCTTACTTGCTCAGTACCATCATAGATTATCTGTATTGTGTCCCAAACTTCCTTGGCAGTCTTGCAGTTGATGATGTTATCAAACATGTCTGCATCAACACCATTGAACAGAATGTTCATAGCCTTTTTATCTTTCCTGACTTGTTCAATATCAGGATCAGACCATTCATGCCTTGGCTTTGGAACAGATGGTTCATTTCCTGTTGCAGCTCTCATTAGAACATGAGGGCCTCTTTCTATACAATCCACATAGGCCTCATCTTGAGAAAGCATATGAAGATGCATCTTTACCTTCCAATGATGGTAATTATCTTTATCAAGAAAAGGAATCTTGACTCCAACATCTTTCTTGTTCATCTTGCTGAATTGTTTTGATCTTTAAACTCTTTGTAGATTAAGAGCTTGCTCTGATACCAATTGTTAGTCCCTTAACAATATAGCAAGAATTACAGAAGGGGGGTTGAATGGAATTCTTGAACCTTTTTCTTGAAATAAAATGTTCAACTCGATTATGGATATATTTGTTTTGATTAGCACAATGCGGAATATAAACTTGAATGAATCAAAACATAAGTAATTAAAAACAAGAGTCTTTAAAAACTTTTTGGTGGATTTAAACAATTCCACCAGAGATATATATAATATATCGAGAGGACTCTGTGTGCAGAAATGCTCACAGCTGCTTACAAAATAGAACTGCTAAGAACACAGGAAATGCTAAAGATAGTGCTTACAAAAACTTCTCTGTAGTTGTTTCTTAGCTATCTCAATTATTTTTCTATTTGCTACTCTCTTGGTTTATATATTACCAAGATTATAAAGTCAAAAGAACTGAACAAATATAAAATCTAACAGTCTTGATCTTTGCTGCTTTTCGTCCTCTATTACCCAGTTAATGGGCTTCCACAGTGTACTTGTATCCAACTCAACGGCTGTGTGTCAGCTTTCACTGTTCAACTGATGTTTGAATCTTGATATGATCATCTGTCGACTTTCAGATCATCCGTCGATGACTTAATTGATCATCCGTCGACTGCTATGTTAAACATCCATTGATAGTCATTTGATCATCCGTCGAAGCTTTGTTAAGCATCCGTTGGTAGCTATTTTGGTCATCCGTCGAAGCTTTGTTAATCATCCGTTGGTAGCTATTTTGGCACTTGACTTCATTTCACTTATACAGAATTACAAGACATTGCTTATGTACAGTTAATCAACCTATTCTGCATATCTAGTTAAAGTCAACATGACTTATATGCTACTCCAGATTCTATACAAAGGTGCATACAACACTGTGCTACAAACTTATTATTACATAAGCTACTCACTCGATGGATAATAAGTTAATCATCCGTCGGGACTATAATGAGTTATCCGTCGGGACTATAATTTTTATCCGTCGAGTGCTACATTATTTCACTAAGTAAAATCTACTTAGATGTTTTGTTTAGGTAATCATCAAGTACACAACATATTCACAACAATAGATACATGAAACACATTGTGAATATGTTGCATATGGGGTGGTAAAGCTAATTCGTACGCAACTTTTCCAATTCTTTTCAGGATTTCAAATGGACCGACGTATCGGGGCTTTAGCTTTCCTTTGTTGCCAAACCTAGTCAATCCCTTCCATGGTGATATATTTAGTAATACATGTTCTCCATCTTGGTAGTCTATATCTGATATGGATATCTCCACAAAGAAAGAAAAGAAGAAGAAAAGGGATAAGAGAAGAAGAGGATATTTCAAAAGAACACGATCAATCCAGAAACGTGAACTTTGAATCTCAAATTGCTTAGATCAATCCAGAAACTAAGTAATTCGAATCTAACCTTCAAAACAATCCAGTAATTGAAGTTTAGAGAAAAGAAAAACTACTCATAGTTTATCTCAAAACACAAGTTTTATATCATCCATTGTCTCCCTTAAAAGATTACATGAGAAGGGTATTTATAGGCTTAGACAATAACCCAAACCTAATAAGATTCCAAGAGAAATTCAATATCAGCTTGAATTAGCCAATATCTAAATCCTTCCAGGAAACAAATTTAAAAACCAAACCTGAATAGAAAAAAGACAAAAAGCAAATCCAAATAGGAAAATAAAATCCTAAGTGCTTAAAATAAGAAAAACCCTTTCAAGTGAAAGGTAAAAACTTGCAAGTAAAATTCGAATTAATAATTATATAATAATCAGCTACTTGTCCAACTTCATGCATCGCTCATTGATTCTTTGTTGTCCAAGTAAGCTCCATAACCCATGTTTGCATCCTCTCCAATTAAACATCATAACTAGTACACATAGCCAAATCCCAATTAACATATTCATTCCTTAATCCTCATCAATATCTCTTCTGGTTGGATCATCATATTTACATTGTCGATCTTGCGCTGCCTCGAGTCGCTTTTGAGTAAGTTCTACTTTCTCCTTGGTCTGTTGAATTAACTCTGGACCTAGAATTTTGCACTCTCCAACTTCATCCCAACATGTAGGTGATCTGCATTTTCTTCCATATAAAGCTTCATAAGGTGGAATTCCGATACTTGCATGATAGTTGTTGTTGTAAGAGAATTTTACTAGCGGTAAGTGCTCGTCCTAACTGCCTTCAAAATCTATGGGACATACACATAACATATCTTCAATTGTTTGAATAGTCCTTTCACTTTGCCCGTCCGTTTATGGATGATAAGCGGTGCTCATGTTTAACTTGGTTCCTAGACATTCCTGGAATTGTCTCTAAAATCTTAAGTTAAAACGGGGATCTCGATCCGATACAATGGATACAGGTACTCCATGGCGCATTACAATTTCCTTGAGATATAGATGTACTAACTTGTCAAGCGAAAACCTTTCGTTAATTGGAAGGAAATGTGCTGACTTTGTTAATCTGTCGATGATAACCCAAATCGCATCGTGATTTACCCTGGTCCTTGGAAGTCCTACTACGAAATCCATTGATAAATGCTCCCATTTCCATTCTAGAATATCTAGTGGTTGTAATAATCTGCTCGAGCGTTGATGTTCAGCTTTGACTCGTTGGCATGTGTAACACTTACTAACCCATTCCGCTATCTCTTTCTTCATGTGTGGCCACCAAAATTTTTCTTTCAAGTCTCTGTACATCTTGGTGCTTCCGGGATGAATTGAGTATCTTGAGCTGTGAGCATCTTGTAAAATTTCCGTTTTCAATTCTGGTACATTAGGTATCCAGATTCTCGTAGCAACTCGAAAAATTCCCTTATCATCTTTCTGGATGGTGATCTCCTCTCCTGACAAGTTGTCAATTTCATGATTCATTACTTCTTCCTGGAATCTTCTTATCTTTTCTAATAATTCTGGCTGAAAAGTCATTGCATAAACCATTTCAGTGGAGCTTTCGGGAACACGAACTTCAATTTCCAATTTATCGAATTCCCTGACCAATTCTTCTGAAGAGGTTAAAAAATTCAATCTTTCTTCTCGACTTAGCGCATCTGCCACAACGTTCGTTTTGCCTGGATGATAGTTGATTGATACATCATAATCTTTGATTAGCTCTAGCCAACGTCGTTGTCGCATGTTGAGTTCATGAAAATGTACTTCAGACTTTTATGATCCATGTAGATTTCACACCTTTCTCTATAAAGATAATGTCTCCAGAGTTTTAATGCGAATATAATTGCTGCTAGTTCCAGATCATGCGTCGGATATTTCTGCTCATGAGGCTTTAGTTGTCTAGAAGCGTATGCAATTATGCTGCCATGCTGCATTAAAACACATCCGAGTCCTCGATAAGAAGCATCGATGTAGATGACGAAGTCTCCTTGTTCATCAGGTAACACGAGCACAGGTGCAGTTACTAATTTATTTTTCAATTTCTTGAAAACTTCTGTTGGAGTCTTTGGTCTTTCCCAATTTAAAACGGCTTCAATCTTTGCGGGATCAACTTGGATTCCTTCCATACTAATTATATGTCCTAGAAATTGTACTTCCTTTAGCTAGAATTTGCATTTCGAAAACTTTGCATAAAGTTGTTCCATTTTCAATATTTCCAATGTTATTCTCAGGTGCTCTACATATTCTTCTTCGGTCTTCGAGTAGATCAAGATGTTATCAATAAATACAATGATAAAATTATCCAGGTACTTCTTGAATACTCGGTTCATCAAATCCATAAAAGTGGTACCAAGAGGTGGTTAAAGGATGTTAAATTGCATGTATATGATGTTAACATGTAAATTATACCAATATATGGTGTCCAATGACTCTAATTGGGTGCAATGTGACTCTAATATGGTGAAGAGTGACTTACATGGTTGATTAGAGCCAAAATGTTGCCCAAAATTGACTCGTATAAAAGTGGTACTAAGAGGTGGTTAAAGGATGTTAAATTGCATGTATATGAAGTTAACATGTCAATTATACCAATATATGGTGGCAAGTGACTCTTATAGGGTGAAATGTAACTCTAATATGGTGAAAAGTTACTTACATGGTTGATTAGAGCCAAAGTGTGGCCCAAAATTGACTCGTATAAATGTGGTACCAAGAGGTTGTTAAAGGAAGTCAAATTGCATGTATATGATCTTAATATGTAAATTGTACCAATATATGGTGGCAAGTGACTCTAATAGGGTGTAAAGTGACTCTAATATGGTGAAGAGTGACTTACATGGTTGATTAGAGCCAAAATGTTGCCCAAAATTGACTCTTACAAAAGTAGTACCAAGAGGTGGTTAAAGGATGTTAAATTGAATGTATATGATGTTAACATGTCAATTGTACCAATATATGGTGGAAATGGACTCTTATAGGGTGCAAAGTGACTCTAATATGGTGAAGAGTAACTTACATGATTGATTAGAGCCAAAACGTGGCCCAAAATTGACTCGTACAAAAGTGGTACCAAGAGATGGTTAAAGGATGTTAAATTGCATGTATATGATTTTAATATGTAAATTGTATCAATATATGGTGGCAAGTGACTCTTATAGGGTTCAAAGAGACTCTAATATGGTAAAGAGTGACATACATGGTTGATTAGAGCCAAAGTGTGGCCCAAAATTGACTTGTATAAATGTGGTACCAAGAGGTGGTTAAAGAAGTCAAATTGCATGTATATGATGTTAAAAGGTCAATGGTACCAATATATGGTGGCAAGTGACTCTTATAGGGCGCAAAGTGACTTTAATATGGTGAAGAGTGACTTACATGGTTGATTAGAGCCAAAATGTGGCCCAAAATTGACTTGTATAAAAGTGGTACCAAGAGGTGGTTAAAGGATGTTAAATTGCATGTATATGATGTTAACATGTCAATTGTACCAATATATGGTGGCAAGTGACTCTAATAGGGTGCAAAGTGACACTAATATGGTGAAGAGTGACTTACATGGTTGATTAGAGCCAAAATGTGGCCCAAAATTGACTCTTACAAAAGTGGTACCAAGAGGTGGTTAAAGGATGTTAAATTGCATGTATATGATTTTAATATGTAAATTGTACCAATATATGGTGGCAAGTGACTCTTATAGGGTTCAGAGTGACTCTAATATGATGAAGAGTGACTTACATGGTTGATTAGAGCCAAAATTGACTCGTACAAAAGTGGTACCAAGAGGTGGTTAAAGGATGTTAAATTGCATGTATATGATTATAACATCTCAATTGTACCAATATATGGTGGCAAGTGACTCATATATGGTGCAAAGTAACTCTAATATGGTGAAAAGTGACTTACATGGTTGATTAGAGCCAAAATATGGCCCAAAATTGACTCGTATAAAAGTGGTACCAAGATGTGGTTAAAGGATGTTAAATTGCATGTATATGATTTTAACATGTAAATTATACCAATATATGGTGGCCAATGACTCTAATTGGGTGCAATGTGACTCTAATATGGTGAAGAGTGACTTACATGGTTGATTAGAGCCAAAATGTTGCCCAAAATTGACTCGTATAAACGTGGTACTAAGAGGTGGTTAAATGATGTTAAATTGCATGTATGATGTTAACATGTCAATTATACCAATATATGGTGACAAGTGACTCTTATTGTAATAACCCCAAAATTTTGAACTTTTTGTAATCCTTATGAATAGTGTGTTTGCTGATATTGCTGAATAAGAAAACTTTTCATGCCACACTATGTAGGGGTTCTTTTATGGATATTCTGAGATTTTATTGGTACTCTATATGATATATAAGTGTATGTAAAGATCGTCAGAATCCAAATTTAAACCTTTTGATTTTTCCCGAAAATCCACCAGATATCGAAAGAATTGAGTATAAGGTAACAGGATAAAAAGGATTTAAATTCAAGGATTTTTATAAAGGATCATAAAAGGAATATAATGTATTGAGAAAGGTTAAGGGAACCTAAGTAATAAGATCCCGGGTATGATCTCTCAAACGATAAACGAAAACGAAAGTTAAGCGAACCGTATAACAGATCGGCGGTCATTAGCCAAATAATTAAAAGCTAATCAAAGAGATTAGTGAGGATGATGTCATCAAACCAATAAGAAGAGGACAAAGGAGGGAGGGTGACATCACATGGTGACATAAGCATGACCAAACAAAGTGTGTTGTTGGTTGAATTAGAACCATACAAAAGTTACCATGGTAAAAAGGTAACAAAACAAAACAAATCAAAAAAACAACCAACCAAGCCAAAAACATTTCATTTTCACCAAAACCACAAAAAATTTTCATCTCCTTCATCAAAGCTCTCGGCTTTTCTTCTTTTCCAAAGAAAGAAAAATCAAAATCCTAGTTCCAAGCTTTGTTAAATTGCAAGGTAATTATTTAAGACTCCTTATGCATAGTTATGGATATCCTATAAGTTTGAGCTCCTAAATCATTCACAATCTCTTCCTAAAAATCATGGAAGAAGATGGTGAATAGTGTTTTTCAAGAACTAAAATTTTTGTTCTTGAAGTTTTGTTTAGATTAAGCTTGGATAAGGACTTTAAGGGTGATTCCAAGCTAATTACTTGATTCTCCACACTCCAAGGAAGGTATAACCTCTCCAAACCCTAACTTTATTTGAGTAATTAGGTTTAGTTTTGTTGTTATAATTCATGAGAGGCTTGCTTGTTGTGAATGTAGAGATTAGTTGGTTTTGTGAAGTTTTTGGAGTGGTAGTTCTTGGATTGTTGATTAATGAACTTAAGTGTAGTTTAAATTCATGTTTAAGAATTGTATAAATTGATAATGTGGAGTTGTTGGGGCTGTTACGGAGTTTTGGTTGGGATGTTGATTGTGAGTTGATTGTGAGATGATTTGGAGTGCTTTAAATTTGGGTAATCGCGTAAACATAGCCGTCGCAATGTCTGATTTACTTTAGGCTGTTTTTGTTCTTAACATTAGCACCCGTGAACTCACTGCTAGGTTTTGACCATTGCATGTTTAGATAGTTCATGTTACGAGCTTCGTTTTGATATGTAGTTCGTTTGATTCCGATGTACGGTTTAGGAGAAACGGCCGTTTTAAGTAAGGACGTTTTGCGAACGAATCATTACCCCTCGCCTTCCTTTGAAACATAGGTTAAAGACCTAAAAGGACTAATTGAAGTATGAAACATTTATGTAAAGTGTGTTAGGAAGTTGGTAAGACACTCGCGAAAGAATCGCCTTAAAACTCGTAATGGTTAATTTATTAAAAATGGTGGAGCCGAGGGTACTCGAGCGACTTAAGAGAATCATTAAGCGCAAAGCGAGCGTTAGAGTCTAAATTGGTTAAAGTATAGATTTATAAGTGACTTTGGTTTAATTCCAACTTATATGTTGTTTATAGGTTACCAGACTCGTCCCAAGCCATTTATAACCCCCAGTCGCTCATGCAAGTTTTCTATCCGTTATACTGTTGTTGTGATGTATACATTTGTATATGCATTATCTTGTGATGGATGCATAATGGTTAATTAGCAAATTCTTGCGATATATTGTAGCATGTGATATGGTATATATATGCATGCCTATTTCGTATTCTTGATACATATATCTGTTGATTCAGTTGATAATACATATGCTAGAGATAAGCGGTAATTTGCATATACCCTTAGTATAGGGGACCCAAAGGTGAACTTTTTCTAAAACCGGGAGTCGAGGCTCCCGAGTATAATATATATATATTTATATATATATATGAATAGTTTTCAAAATTATGAATCGAATAAGGTTTATTCGATAAATTTATTTTATTATTGAATATTATCTTGAATATTCATTTGAGGGCTTATGACCCCGTTTAATTATTATTGAATATTATTTTGAATATTCATTCGAGGGCTTATGCCTCCGTTTATTTTAATAAATGAATATTATTTTGAATATTCCTTCGAGGACTTATGACTCCGATTATTTACTTAATAATATTCTTTATTTTATTAAAGAATAATGTGTCGATAATTAAACTTACTTTTGATTATTCAAATAAGGATATTACTTTCGTATAAGTACATCTTTGATTATTTAAGATTCATTTCAAGTATAAATTTTACAACTTCTACTTCAATTATTTTTATAAAGATTATTCTTTATGGGAATATTATTTAAATAATAATATTCAGATATTTTCTAATATATTGGGACTAATTTATTTATTAAATCAGCATTACTCCAAACATTCTTAAAAATGTTTTGCGAGTCTTCAAAATGATTTTAAAAGTTAGAGCGGATCCCAAAACTCATTTTATATTTAAGATCCTCCTTGCGAAGGGGATTTAAATACTTGCTCAAAACCTGAGGGATCCGGCTCTGTGGTGTATTTTATATTTGCAACAAGGTTGCTATTTTGATAAAAGAGTTTTGATTACTTACCCAATACTCGGGAAGTAAAATTCTTGGAACAAGTTAATCCATTAACAGGCATCGCCTGGGAAATATCAGTGAGTTTTCCTTTCCAACTAGATACGACTTCTTGGTGGAGCCGTATCAACAAGTTTCTACTTGGGGAAGGTGAGGACGAGCTTTACGTTTCAGAGTCATGGATTTCATATGAACTAGGAGTGGCGTAAGTGGTCGAGTGGCGCCGGCCCAGCCTTATTATATTGGCCCAAATGGCCTGGAAGTTCCGCAAGACGGTACATTCCTTAGGAGTCCAGTGTTCGATTGACAAGTAAATCCGTCAGGTTCTCCTCTACATGTAGAAAATGGTAGGGTTGTACTACTGCGACTGATCATCGTAAGTGGTCTTCCTGGCGCGACAAACTTCCGTAATGAGTTCATCATCCAGTTGGATAATTCTGCAACACTACCCGTAGCATTTCGATCGAAAGGCTACGAATGGGTGGTTGCCGAAGCATTGACAGGGTCAAATAGTTTTAATGGTGTTCCCATTGAATGAAGTATCTCGTAACTTCATTTCCTTTAAAATATATTTCAAAGATTGAATCTGTTCAAGTTTTAACTTGTGGTCTCATCTATGGGATGACCTTTTGAAACTCATTATACTTTGAACAGTAGTAGTTCAAGTAGATTTCTAAAAATGGTATAAGTATAGTGAAGTAATTGGTAAATTCATCTTCCTTTAAGCTTATATCCAGTAAGTAATTACCTTACACTTGATAAAGGATTCTAGTAAGTTATCATTTTAGATACTTGCATTATTGTTTACACTATATATATTATCTTGCGAGCTGTAATGCTCACTCTTGCTTCATTTCTTCATCACACAACAATAGTTAGGAAAGATGGCCAGACTCAAGCAGACCTAGCGCAAGCGCGTGGGAAGCGTCCCGCGTCTTCCCGTTGATGTTGTAGCTGCTATAGCTGTAGAGGTAGATCTATTGGTAGATCAGGCATTCTACTTTTGGGAACCAAATATTGTGTAATTATAACTTGTGGCAGATAATGGCAATTAACTGTAAATTTATCAAGTAATCATTTTGGGTTGTAATAACTTTTAAATTGTGGATTCAAGGACTTGTACTTATTTCAATTTCATCTCTGAGACTATAACGGGTTGTGGTGTGTGTTAGTGTGGGGTCATAGCATAAGGTTATTTATTATAATTAAGTGAAGTGATATCGTGGAAGGAAAGACCGTGACGACCCGGATTCCCGACCCCGGATCTGGGGGTGTTACAAAAATGGTATCAGAGCTAAGCGTTATAAACCTCAGAGATGATGCGACGATGTAATAATAAACTCACAAAGATAATAAGAACTCTTGCCAAGTTCATGGTCGGTCTACTTAAAGTAGCGCTGACAGTTAAAACCCTTGCGGGAACCCTTATAAGTATCATGATAGTAACTTAGCTCGTTTAATGTGTAGGCACATGAGATAGAGGACCCTGAGATGTTCGAGCGTGAGCATGATGAGGCACTGCTAGATGCCGAGGATCAGGACGAGCCTGAGATGGAGGAGGATGAGGAGGACCCCTCAGAGGAGTCAGAGATAGAGGTTGTTGCTATTTCAGATGAGGAGGACCCGGATGAGGTCCCAGTGGCTGAGGAGTGTGTCAGAGCTATGGTAGTGTACACTGGTACCCCTTTACCCTCACTCCCGGTGGTTAGAGCTCCTACCCCTCCATCACTATCCTGGAGCCCATATGATGACAGCTCAGAGACCCATACTCCCGAGCCTAGGCAGACCGAGGAGGCACCCCAGTGGCTCCGGATTCACCACCTCTCGACCCTGCCCATAGACAGTCTTTGTTAGCCCACGGCTATGTTCAGGATATACTGAGGACCCGAGTGGCTGTTGCTGAGGCCTGGCTGGATGAGGTCAAGAGGGAGTTGGATGCGGAGAGGGCGGGTAGGCATACCCGAGCTTATGAGACTAGGGCTACTATACCCCGATCCTTGAGGAGGGAGCTGATAGGGATAGAGCTCACATCCCGAGCGAGACTTAGATCGCTCAAGGGGGACATGCATGGTAGGATCTCCAGGAGGCAGGCCGACTATATCTTCCGTCGTGCGATGGAAAGGGTATGGGAGCTGACCCGCTCTGGTGTGTGATTCAGGACTGACGATGGGATAGTCTAGTTGTCTAGTTAGTCGAGGCCTTAGTAAGAGCCAATTTTCCGGGATAGTTGACTTGTATATAACATCCCTTTTTCTGACTAGACAGATATACTATTGTGTATCACTTTTGGGACAGATGGCTGTAGCACTGTTGTACTTTTGACCAGATCAAACTATGTATTTCTCGCATTATGTATATATTTGTTTCCTTTCAGTTCAGTTCCTTAGTGACGAGATCACTGTTTTTATCATTATTATTACTGCACTTCTTATTAGAACTGTCATAAAATAATAAAATTTGCGAGATACATTCTCCCCATTATAGAACTGTGCAAGGCACAATGTTGTGTATGATTATGACCTAACGTTGAATTTTCCAAAAAAAAAATTTATTATCAGTATCATGCCGCCAAGAAAGATTGGAACTAGGGCGAACCCTGGATCTGAGGACCAGGGAAGCCATAACCAGGACGATAGGAACCAGGAACACAGTGAAGAGGAAGACGAGGATTATGTTGAACAGGATGACTCCCTGTATGAAGAGGAGGAGGAAACATATGATGTTGAGGGATTTGAGATAGAGGCTGAGGAAGGAGAAACTGAGGTTGAGCAACCAATACCAAACCCAGGCATGGATCCCATGGGCCAGTTCATGCAACTACTAAGGCAGAACTTGGAACGTCAACCCAACCCACCCCCTCAAGGAAATAACAATGCTGTGGCAAACTCTTTCAGGGCTTTTAAGTCCCTTAAGCCCCCTGAGTTTCACGGATCAGCCGACCCAGTTGAGGCAAGGGCATGGTTAAAGGAAATGGAGAAATCCTTTGAGATTCTGAGTATCGATGAGGCACAGAAGACTGTATTTGCTACCTACCTTCTGAAAGGAGAGGCTAACTACTGGTGGGAGGCCAAGAAAAACATAGAGACATATGCTATTATAACCTGGGAGAGATTCGGTCAGTTATTTCTGGGAAAATATTTCCCAAGGTTTATGGAAAACCAGATGGAGCTCAAGTTCTTGGAGCTAAAGCAGAATAACTTATCTGTAGCAGAGTACGAAGCGAAATTTACTGATTTATCAAGGTTTGTGCCGGAATTTGTGAGCACTGAGGAAAAGAAAGCTAGGAGGTTTCAGCAGGGACTGAAACCGTGGATTCAGAATAGGGTGGCAATCCTTGAGCTTACTGATTATGCCACTCTGGTGCAAAAGGCAACAATTGTAGAAGACGGAAGTGAACAGATGCAGAAGGAAAGAGAGAAAAAGGGAATAAAGAGGAAAAGCATGAGCATGGGTGGAGGTTCCGCAGGAAGGAGCTTCCCAACTAGATTTAATCGAGGAGCAGTGTCCCTACCGGGAAAGAACACTGGGTTTAAGCGGCCAATGAGTGTGAATGTGAGCCAGAGCGGCCAGAAGTCAAGAATGTCCTATTCCAACCAGTCTCGACCCCCATTGCCAGCCTGTAACACTTGTGGAAGGATGCATTTTGGGGAATGTAAGGGAAGGCCAGTAACCTGCTTTAAGTATGGGCAAGTGGGCCACTATTCCCACAAATGCCCTTCGTCAGCCCCTGCCGTCATTCCAACCACCACTTGTCATCAGTGTGGACGC
Source organism: Apium graveolens (assembly GCF_009905375.1). Lineage (NCBI taxonomy): Eukaryota > Viridiplantae > Streptophyta > Magnoliopsida > Apiales > Apiaceae > Apium > Apium graveolens. The sequence goes on along the minus strand of NW_027418786.1, from coordinate 27,533 downwards.
CCGGGTCATTGGAAGAAGGAATGCCCAATGAACAAACCAGCAGCTTCAGGAGCCAGCAGGGCTGCCTCCAATAAGCCACCTACTGCGAGGACTTTCAACATGACAGTCCAGGATGCTATGAAAGACTCAGATGTGATAGCAGGTACCCTTTCTCTAAATTCAGTCAGTGCAAACGTTTTATTTGATTCGGGAGTAACTAAATCTTTTATATCAAAGGATCTTGCGCGTAAATTAAGACTTAAGGCTGAACCCTTGATAGAACCCTTACAAGTAGAATTAGCCAATCATGAAATTATTCCTGTTAACCAGATTCACCCCGCCTGTGAGTTAGGCATAGGGGAACAATCTTTTAGTGTTGATCTGATTCCTTTTAAATTAGGGGAGTTTGATGTAATTTTGGGAATGGACTGGCTATCTAGCAATGATGCTCAGATAGACTGTAAGGGAAAGAAAGTTAAGTTAAATATCCCAGGAAAGAAAGAAGTCATATTTAGAGGAAAGAGGCAGACGCATAAATTTTTGACTATGGCCCAGGCCAGAAGGATGTTACGAAAAGGAAATGAGGCTTACCTAGCCTATGTGGTGGACACGGAGAAGGAGGTGCCCAACTTACAAGATATTCCGGTAGTCAATGAATTTGAAGACGTATTCCCACAAGACCTTCCGGGATTACCACCCGATAGAGTGATTGAATTTGCTATTGAGTTGGCCCCCAGGACGGCGCCAGTTTCAAAAGCACCTTACCGGTTAGCCCCATTAGAAATGAAGGAATTAGTTACCCAATTGCAGGAACTTTTGGATAAGGGTATGATAAGACCCAGTGTGTCTCTGTGGGGAGCACCAGTGTTATTTGTTAAGAAGAAGGATGGGAGCATGAGGCTGTGCATCGACTATCGAGAGTTGAACAAGCTAACCATAAAGAACAGGTACCCGTTACCTAGAATAGACGATCTGTTCGACCAGCTAAAGGATGTTGTTTATTTTTCCAAGATTGACCTGAGAACTGGATATCACCAACTAAAGATTAAACCCGAAGATATTCCCAAGACAGCGTTCCATACCAGGTATGGGCACTATGAGTTCTTGGTAATGTCCTTTGGATTAACCAACGCCCCAACGGCTTTCATGGACTTAATGAACAGAGTATTCAAGAAGTACTTGGACAAGTGTGTGATAGTTTTTATCGATGATATTTTAATCTACTCAAGGACTGAGGCAGAGCATGCAGAGCATTTGAGGATAGCTCTAGGAATACTCAGAGAGGAACAGTTATATGCCAAATTCTCGAAGTGTGAATTCTGGCGGAATGAAGTACAATTTTTAGGACATGTGATCAATAAAGAAGGAGTATTGGTCGACCCCTCCAAGATAGAGGCGGTCTCAAATTGGGAATGGCCAACCACACCCACAGAGGTAAGGAGTTTCATAGGATTGGCCGGCTACTATCGTAGATTTGTACAGGACTTTGCAAAGATTGCAGCCCCTTTGACACGACTTACTCGTAAGACAGAGAAGTTTGAATGGACGGAGAAATGCAAGAACAATTTTTAGGAATTAAAGAAAAGGTTGGTAACGGCCCCGGTGTTGGCATGGTCAGACGGAAAAGGAGATTTTGTGATATATAGTGACGCGTCGCACAAAGGATTAGGGTGTGTGCTTATGCAGCACGGTAAAGTGATTGCGTATGCGTCGAGACAACTGAAGGAATACAAGATTAGATATCCTACTCATGACCTTGAGCTCGCAGCAATAGTTTTTGCCCTAAAAATTTGGAGGCACTACTTGTATGGAGAGAAGTGCGAGATTTTCACAGACCATAAGAGCCTCAAGTACATATTTATGCAGAAAGAGCTCAACATGCGCCAGAGGAGATGGTTAGAGCTAATCAAGGACTATGATTGTGAGATTCTCTATCATCCGGGGAAAGCCAATGTGGTGGCTGATGCCCTTAGTAGAAAGAAAAGACTCAGAATGATAATGACTTCGGAAGAATTGATAAAGGATTTCGAGAGGATGGAAATAGAAGTAAAGGTAACCGGAACCGGAACTGCGGGAAGCACCAAGATGTATAGGGATTTGAAGGAATATTACTGGTGGCCCAACATGAAGAGGGACGTAGCAGAATGGGTAAGCAAATGTTTGACTTGCCAAATAGTAAAGGCAGAGCACCAGAGACCCAGTGGACTCTTACGACCCCTGGAGATTCCTGAATAGAAATGGGAACAGATAGCCATGGATTTTGTTGTCGGTTTACCAAGGACGAAAGCCAACCATGATGCCATATGGGTGATTATAGATCGACTGACAAAGTCAGCTCATTTCATTCCTATCAATGAGAGATACACAGTCGATAGACTGGTGGACATTTACCTTAAGGAAATAGTGACGCGATATGGAGTCCCATCGTCCATTGTCTCAGACCGAGACCCCAGGTTCAACTCCAGATTTTGGAGGAGCTTTCAAGAATGTGCGGGGACCAAGTTAAATATGAGTACCGCTTACCATCCCCAGATGGATGGGCAGAGTGAAAGGACCATCCAGACACTAGAGGATATGTTGAGAGTCTGTGCAATAGACTTTAAAGGAAGTTGGGATGATCACTTGCCGTTGATCGAATTTTCTTATAACAATAACTTTCATGCTAGCATCGGAATGCCGCCTTATGAGGCCCTGTACGGAAGAAGGTGTCGATCTCCCTTATACTGGGATGAAGTAGGAGAGCGGAAGATGCTCGGACCTGAAATGGTCCAAAGGACCAAAGACATAGTGGATCTCATTAGAGGACGGCTGGTAGCAGCCCAAGACAGACAGAAGAAATATGCAGACCTAGCCCGAAAGGACAAGGAGTATGGAGTAGGGGACTTAGTACTACTAAAAGTATCCCCTTGGAAGGGGTTAATGAGATTCGGAAAGAAAGGAAAACTAAGCCCAAGATACATTGGACCTTTTGAGATACTAAGACGGATTGGGAAGTTGGCTTACGAGCTAGCCTTACCCCCGAACCTACAACAAGTTCATAATGTGTTCCATGTGTCAATGCTAAGGAAGTATCATCGGGATGCCAGACACATAGTGGAGTACGAGCATGTGGATATGCAACCAGATCTGACTTACGTGGAGAAACCAGTAAAGATTATGGATAAAAAGGAGCAGGTGCTTCGGAACAAAGTGATCAAGCTAGTTAGAGTGCTATGGCAAATCATAATGTGGAAGAATCAACTTGGGAACTAGAGAGCGCAATGCTAGAAAAGTACCCCCATTTGTTTTCTATTTGATTCCGGGACGGAATCCTTTTAAGGAGGGGAGACTGTAATAACCCCAAAATTTTGAACTTTTTGTAACCCTTATGAATAGTGTTTTTGCTGATATTGCTGAATAAGAAAACTTTTCATGCCACACTATGTAGGGGTTCTTTTATGGATATTCTGAGATTTTATTGGTACTCTATATGATATATAAGTGTATGTAAAGATCGTTAGAATCCAAATTTGAACCTTTTGATTTTTCCCGAAAATCCACCAGATATCGAAAGAATTGAGTATAAGGTAACAGGATAAAAAGGATTTAAATTCAAGGATTTTAATAAAGGATCATAAAAGGAATATAATGTATTGAGAAAGGTTAAGGGAACCTAAGTAATAAGATCCCGGGTATGATCACTCAAACGATAAACGAAAACGAAAGTTAAGCGAACTGTATAACAGATCGGCGGTCATTAGCCAAATAATTAAAAGCTAATAAAAGAGATTAGTGAGGATGATGTCATCAAACCAATAAGAAGAGGACAAAGGAGGGAGGGTGACATCACATGGTAACATAAGCATGACCAAGCAAAATGTGTTGTTGGTTGAATTAGAACCACACAAAAGTTACCATGATAAAAAGGTAACAAAACAAAACAAATCAAAAAAACAACCAACCAAGCCAAAAACATTTCATTTTCACCAAACCACAAAAATTTTTCATCTCCTTCATCAAAGCTCTCGGCTTTTCTTCTTTTCCAAAGAAAGAAAAATCAAAATCCTAGTTACAAGCTTTGTTAAATTGCAAGGTAATTATCTAAGACTCCTTATGCATAGTTATGGATATCCTATAAGTTTGAGCTCCTAAATCATTCACAATCTCTTCCTAAAAATCATGGAAGAAGATGGTGAATAGTGTTTTTCAAGAACTAAAATTTTTGTTCTTGAAGTTTTGTTTAGATTAAGCTTGGATAAGGACTTGAAGGGTGATTCCAAGCTAATTACTTGATTCTCCACTCTCAAAGGAAGGTATAACCCCTCCAAACCCTAACTTTATTTGAGTTATTAGGTTTAGTTTTGTTTTTATAATTCATGAGAGGCTTGCTTGTTGTGAATGTAGAGATTAGTTGGTTTTGTGAAGTTTTTGGAGTGGTAGTTCTTGGATTGTTGATTAATGAACTTAAGTGTAGTTTAAATTCATGTTTAAGAATAGTATAAATTGATAATGTGGAGTTGTTGGGGCTATTATGATGAAGTATAGATGGATTTTTGGTTGGGATGTTGATTGTGGGTTGATTGTGAGATGATTTGGAGTGGTTTATATTTGGGTAATCGCGTAAACATAGCCGTCGTAATGTCCGATTTACTTTAGGCTGTTTTTGTTCTTAACATTAGGACCCGTGAACTCACTGCTAGGTTTTGACCATTTCCATTATTAGATAGTTCATGTTACGAGCTTCGTTTTGATATGTAGTTCGTTTTATTATGATGTACGGTTTAGGAGAAACGGCCATTTTTAGTAACGACGTTTCACGAACGAATCATTACCCCTCGCCTTACTTTGAAACATAGGTTAAAGACCTAAAAGACTAATTGGAGTATGAAACATTTATGTAAAGTGTGTTAGGCAGTTGGTAAGACACTCGCGAAAGAATCGCCTTAAAACTCGTAATGGTTAATTTATTAAAAATGGTGGAGCCGAGGGTACTCGAGCGACTTAAGAGAATCATTAAGCGCAAAGCGAGCGTTAGAGTCTAAATTGGTTAAAGTATAGATTTATAAGTGACTTTGGTTTAATTCCAACTTATTTGTTGTTTATAGGTTACCAGACTCGTCCCAAGCCATTTATAACCCCCAGTCGCTCAGGCAAGTTTTCTATCTGTTATACTGTTGTTGTGATGTATACATTTGTATATGCATTATCTTGTGATGGATGCATAATGGTTAATTAGCAAATTCTTGCGATATATTGTAGCATGTGATATGGTATATATGCATGTCTGTTTCATATTCTTGATATATATATCTGTTGATTCAGTTGATAATACCTATGCTAGAGATAAGCGGTAATTTGCATATACCCTTAGTATAGGGGACCCAAAGGTGAACTTTTTCTAAAACCGGGAGTCGAGGCTCCCGAGTATAATATATATATATTTATATATATATATATATATATGAATAGTTTTTAAAATTATGAATCGAATAAGGTTTATTCGATAACTTTATTTTATTATTGAATATTATCTTGAATATTCATTCGAGGGCTTATGACCCCGTTTAATTATTATTGAATATTATTTTGAATATTCATTCGAGGGCTTATGACTCCGTTTATTTTATTAAATGAATATTATTTTGAATATTCCTTCGAGGTCTTATGACTCCGATTATTTACTAAATAATATTCTTTATTTTTTTAAAGAATAATGTGTCGATAATCAAACTTACTTTTGATTATTCAAATAAGGATATTACTTTCGTATAAGTACATCTTTGATTATTTAAGATTCATTTCAAGTATAAGTTTTACAACTTCTACTTCAATTATTTTTATAAAGATTATTCTTTATGGGAATATTATTTAAATAATAATATTCAGATATTTTCTAATATATTGGGATTGATTTATTTATTAAATCAGCATTACTCCAAACATTCTTAAAAATGTTTTGCGAGTCTTCAAAATGATTTTAAAAGTTAGAGGGGATCACAAAACTCATTTTATATTTAAGATCCTCCTTGCGAAAGAGATTTAAATACTCGCTCAAAACCTGAGGGATCCGGCTCTGTGGTGTATTTTATATTCGCAACAAGGTTGCTATTTTGATAAAAGAGTTTTGATTACTTACCCAATACTCGGGAAGTAAAATTCTTGGAACAAGTTAATCCATTAACAGGCATCGCCTGGGAAATATCGGTGAGTTTTCCTTTCCAACTAGATACGACTTCTTGGTGGAGCCCTATCAACAAGTTTCTACTTGGGGAAGGTGAGGACGAGCTTTACGTTTCAGAGTCATGGATTTCATCTGAACTAGGAGTGGCGTAAGTGGTCGAGTGGCGCCGGCCCAGCCTTATTATATTGGCCCAAATGGCCTGGAAGTTCCGCAAGACGGTACATTCCTTAGGAGTCCAGTGTTCGGTTGACAAGTAAATCCGACAGGTTCTCCTCTATATGTAGAAAATGGTGGGGTTGTACTACTGCGACTGATCATCGTAAGTGGTCTTCCTGGCGTGACAAACTCCCATAATGAGTTCATCATCCAGTTGGATAATTCTGCAACACTACCCGTAGCATTTCGATCGAAAGGCTACGAATGGGTGGTTGCCGAAGCATTGACAGGGTCAAATAGTTTTAATGGTGTTCCCATTGAATGAAGTATCTCGTAACTTCATTTCCTTTAAAATATATTTCAAAGATTGAATCTGTTCAAGTTTTAACTTGTGGTCTCATCTATGGGATGACCTTTTGAAACTCATTATACTTTGAACAGTAGTAGTTCAAGTAGATTTCTAAAAATGGTATAAGTATAGTGAAGTAATTGGTAAATTCATCTTCCTTTAAGCTTATATCCAGTAAGTAATTACCTTACACTTGATAAAGGATTCTAGTAAGTTATCATTTTAGATACTTGCATTATTATTTACACTATATATATTATCTTGCGAGCTGTAATGCTCACTCTTGCTTCATTTCTTCATCACACAACAACAGTTAGGAAAGATGGCCAGACTTAAGCAGACCCAGCGCAAGCACGTGGGAAGCGTCCCGCGTCTTCCCGTTGATGTTGTAGCTGCTATAGCTGCAGAGGTAGATCTATTGGTAGATCAGGCATTCTACTTTTGGGAACCAAATATTGTATAATTATAACCTGTGGCAGATAATGGAAATTAACTGTAAATTTATCAAGTAATCATTTTGGGTTGTAATAACTTTTAAATTATGGATTCAAGGACTTGTACTTATTTCAATTTCATCTCTGAGACTATAACGGGTTGTGGTGTGTGTTAGTGTGGGGTCATAGCATAAGGTTATTTATTATAATTAAGTGAAGTGATATCGTGGAAGGAAAGACCGTGAAGACCCGGATTCCCGACCCCGGATCTGGGGGTGTTACACTTATAGGGTGAAATGTGACTCTAATATGGTAAAAAGTGACTTACATGGTTGATTAGAGCCAAAGTGTGGCCCAAAATTGACTCGTATAATTGTGGTACCAAGAGGTGGTTAAAGGAAGTCAAATTGCATGTATATGATGTTAAAAGGTCAATGGTACCAATATATGGTGGAAAGTGACTCTTATAGGGCGCAAAGTGACTTTATTATGGTGAAGAGTGACTTACATGGTTGATTAGAGCCAAAATGTGGCCCAAAATTGACTTGTATAAAAGTGGTCCCAAGAGGTGGTTAAAGGATGTTAAATTGCATGTACATGATGTTAACATGTCAATTGTACCAATATATGGTGGCAAGTGACTCTAATAGGGTGCAAAGTGACTCTAATATGGTGAAGAGCGACTTAAATGGTTGATTAGAGCCAAAATGTGGCCCAAAATTGACTCTTACAAAAGTGGTACCAAGAGGTGGTTAAAGGATGTTAAATTGAATGTATATGATGTTAACATGTCAATTGTACCAATATATGGTGGAAAGGGACTCTTATAGGGTGCAAAGTGACTCTAATATGGTGAAAAGTGACTTATGTGGTTGATTAGAGCCAAAATATGGCCCAAAATTGACTCGTACAAAAGTGGTACCAAGAGGTGGTTAAAGGATGTTAAATTGCATGTATATGATTTTAATATGTAAATTGTATCAATATATGGTGGCAAGTGACTCTTATATTGTAACACCCCCAGATTCGGGGTCGAGGATCCGGGTCGTCACGGTCTTTCTTTCCACAATATCACTTCACTTAATTAATAATACTAACCTTATGCTGTGACCCCACACTAACACACACCACAACCCGTTATAGTCTCAGAGATGAAATTTAAATAAGTACAAGTCTTTGAATCCACAATTTAAAAGTTATTACAACCCAAAATGATTACTTGATAAATTTACAGTTAATTGCCATTATCTGCCACAAGTTATAATTATACATAATTGATTCTCAAAAGTAGATGGTCTGATCTACAATAGATCTACCTCTGCAGCTATAGCAGCTACAACATCAACGGGAAGACGCGGAACGCTTCCCACGCGCTTGCGCTGGGTCTGCTGGAGTCTGGCCATCTTTCCTAACTGTTGTTGTGTGATGAAGAAATAAAGCAAGGGTGAGCAGCAAGCCCACCAAAATAATATGTATAATGATTTACAATATATGAGCCTACTCATAATACTCATGAAAGTCTTGGTCAAAAGAAATGAACCAAGTTGATATCTTAATGCGATGAAGTCGCAAAATATTCAGTATATATATATATATACATATATACTTTTCAAAATCTTGGAAGTCCTCTTCCATGCATAATATACACAAAATCCCAGTGTATAACTGTATATATAAAAAAAATATCGTTGCAAGGTGATCTCATATATCTAACCTTGTCTCAACGTTTTTCTGAAAATCTTTGTCATTCATAAGACAATTATTAATTAGATATAAGTTTAAAAGATGAGGTTACCAAATACCCCAATATACTTATATCTTTCCCAATACTACTTGAACTACCACCGTTCAAGTTATAACCAGTTTCAAAAGTTCATCCCACTGATGAGACCACAAGATAAGACTTGAATAGATTCAATCTTTGAAATATTATTGAATGAAAAAGTTATGAGATACTTTATTTAGTCCCGATATATATATATCCATATATATATATCTCTAAAACATTTCCTGAAACCTCTGTTATGCAAAGTATGAACAGAGTTGCAATATCCAATGAATTTGGAAGGAAAAGAAAACCTTTGGCATAAACCAGATATCTTGCTGATCAGGCAAAGATACCCATAAGTAACCTTTTCTACTAGTAGATGGACGAATTCCCCACTGGTCATCACCCTGGTCATAATTAGGACCTTATGTTGGACTGCCACTCAGCCACTTATGCATTTGATGGACTCCCACTGAGCCACTTACACTATCATGGACGCCCACTGAGCCCATGTTGCTTATGCCGACTCAATAGATGGACTTACTTCCCGAACGTTGGGTAAGTAATCAATTCATTTACCAAAACTGCAACCTTGTTGCGAATATAAAATACACCACAGAGCCGGATCCCTCAGGTTTTAAGCGAGTATTTAAATCCCCTTAAAAAGGAAGATCTTAAATATAAAATGAGTTTTGGGATCCGCTCTAACTTTTAAAAATCATTTTGAAGACTCGAAAACACTTTAAAGAGTGTTTGGAGTAAAGCTGATTTAATGAAGTAAATCAGTCCCCAGAATATTTAGAAAATGACTGAATATTATTATTTAAATAATATTCCCATAAAGAATAATCTTTTATAAAAATAATTGAAGTAGAAGTTTTAAAACTTATACTTGAAACGAGTATTAAATAACCAAAGATATACTTATATGAAAGTATTATCTTTATTTGAATAATCGAAAATAAGTTTGATTATTGACACCTTATTCTTTAATAAAATAAAGAATATATTGCAGTAATAAGCGGAGTCATAATACCTCGAATGAATATTATAAATAATATTCATAAAATAAAGGAGTCATACATCCTCAAATTAATATCCAAGTAATATCCAATAATAATATAAAAGAGTCATAAGCCCTCGAATAATATTCGAAATAATATTCAATAAATAATATAAAGAGTCATAAGCCCTCGAATGAATATTTAAATAATATTCATTTAATAAAATAAAGAAGTCATAAGCCCTCGAATGAATATTCAAATAATATTCAATTAATAAAATAAACTGAGTCATAAGCCCTTGAATGAATACTCAAATTAATATTCAATTAAGTAAAATAAAGGTATCGAATAAACCTTATTCGATCAATAGTTTTAAAAACTATATCCATATATATATATATATATATAAATATATATATATATAATATACTCGGGAACATCGACTCCCGGTTTAGAAATATGTTCACCTTTTATCCCCTATACTAAGGGTATACGCAACTACTTGCTTATTTCTAGCATAGGTATTATGCAACTATAAGCATTGAAATTAACAGATAGATAACCAGATTACGAAACAGACATGCATATATACCATATCAGCATGCTCCAATATATCGCAAAATTTGCTAATAACAATCATGCACTATCACAAGATAATGCATATACACATATACATCACCACAACAGTTATAACGGGTAGAAAACTTGCCTGAGCGACTGGGGGTTACAAATGGCTCGGGACGAGTCTGGTAACCTATAAACAACATATAAGTTGGAATTAAACCGAAGTCACTTGTAAATCTATACTTTAACTAACTTAGACTCTAACGCTCGTTTTGCGCTCACTGATTCGCTTAAGTCACTCGGGTACCCTCGGCTCCACCATTTTTAATAATTTAACCTTTACGAGTTTTAAGGCGATTCCTTCGCGAGTGTCTTCCCAACTGCCTAACACACTTACCATAAATGTTTCATACATTAATTAACCCTTTATGGTCTTTAACCTATGTTTCAAAGTAAGGCAAGGGGAAAAGTTTCGTTCGCGAAACGCCGTTACTTAAAACGGTCGTTTCTCCTAAACCGTGCATCGGAATCGAACGAACTACATATCAAAACGAAGCTCGTAACATGAGCTATCTAAACATGGCAGTGGTCACAATCTAGCAGGGGGTTCTCGGGTCCTAATGTTATGCACAAAAACAGTCCAAAGAAAATCGGACGTTACGACGGCTATGTTTACGCGATTACCAATGTTTAAACCATTCAAACCCATTCCAAATCAACCTCAAATTCAACCTCAAATCCATCATACAACAAACATCCATCCTTATCACATCATAACAACCCCAACAAATCCACATTAACCATTTATACTTATTCCTCACATGAACTAAAAGCTTTACTTAGGTTCTTTAACTAATTACCAAGATTTACAACTCCAACAATGCAACAAAACCAACTAATCTCTACAAACTCAACCAAACTTCAACCATTCAAGCATCATGCTTCACATATGCTATATCAAACACATTCAATCCTAATTACTCAAAACTAAAGCTAGGGTTTGTAGTTTATACCTTCCTTGGAGAGTGGAGAATCAAGAGAATGGCTTGGAATCACCTTTAAAGCCCTTATCCAAGCTTATTCTAAACAAAACTTCAAGAACACAAATTTTAGTTCTTGAAAACACTATTCACCATCTTCTTTCATGATTTATAGAAAAAGATTGGCTTGGAATTAGAAGCTTAAACTTATAGGAAGTATGTAACTATCCATGGGGAAGCTTAGATAATTACCTTGCTAAATAGTAAGTGGAGGAGCTTGGACTTTCATTTTTTAAGAAAACCACCCGAGAGCTTCATGAACAAGCCTTGGTTGCTTTTGATTTTTGATGAAAATGGTTTTTGCTTGGCTTGGTTGCTTGGTTTTTGTGCTTGCTTTAGTCAATTACCTTCTTGCCCTTGAATTTGTGTGGTTCTCATTCAACCACACCTCCTTCCTTCCCATGTCATGCTTATATCATCCTCATGATGTCATCCTCCCTTCCTTGTCCTCTTTCTATTGGTTGGATGACATCATTCCCACTAATCCCTTTGATTAACTTCCTAATCGTTTGCCTAATGACCGCTGATCTGTTATACGGTTCGCTTAGCTTTCGTTCTCGTTTATCGTTTGAAGGATCATACCCGGGATCTTATTACTTAGGTTCCCTTAACCTTTCTCAATACATTATATTCCTTTTTATGATCCTCCATTATAATCCTTTAATTTAAATCCTTTTTATCCTGTTACCTTATACTCAATTCTCTCCGTATCTTGTGGATTTCCGGGAAAAACCAAAGTGTTCGGAATTGGATTCTGACGATCTTTACATACACTTATATACTTCATAGAGTACTAATAATATCCCAGAATATCCATAACAGAACCCCTACATAGTGTGGCATGAAAAGTTTTCTCATTCAGCAAAAACACTATTCATAAGGGTTTCAAAATTTTCCAAAAATTGGGGTTATTACATATATGGTGCAAAGTGACTCTAATATGGTGAAGAGTGACTTACATGGTTGATTAGTGCCAAAATGTGGCCCAAAATTGATTATACTGGTTATACTTTTGCTCGTTAGCGTTCTATAACCTTTTAATAACCACGTCAACCTTAGTATCATGAATGTGTTTCCATTCCGAATACTACCACAACTTTATTACTCCTTTTTCAGCTGCTTCTATCTTCGAAAGCTTAGTCCTTCATATAGAAGTAAAAGAATTTATTGAGAGATCACTATGATCATGAACACTTATTACACTGCATAGTTAGTACAGAAGGTGGCCAGCCTTTAGTACTTGACAAGCAATTAAACAATATATGGTATCCTACTCGGCTTCTATCACACAGATAGATAGTCATTCGGCAATACCTCCCCTTCTGGAAGGGTTGTTCTTCTCAGCTTACATGAAATGAAAAGAAGAGAAAAGAACGAACTGAAGAGAATTGTATATATATAAAAAATATACTGCCACAAAATATCTGGCTTGGAACCTACCTCTGAACTATAGAGGGTTGTCATAGAAGAACAAAACATATATGCATTTATATCAACATCAAGTATTATAGCATCGCATTTCACGTGCCTAAATATTTTCGCTATCCCGTCCATCATTCTATGGACCCATGCTCTTCCTCGAGCTTATACACAATTACCTTTGAAACTCCCTCGACATCGAAAATCGAATCTGGGATCTCATTCTAGACATCATCGTTACTTGAATTCTATGCTTGCACCGCAACCTTCCTCGTATAATAATACGACTCTCTATTGATAAGAAAGAATAATAATTCACTACTCGCAGAATCATTCCAATACAACTCTCATGGTTGTAATCAGCTCACTACTCGCAGAATCATTCCAATACAACTCTCATGGTTGTAATCAGCTCACTACTCGCAGAATCATTGCTGCCTTACTATGGTCCACCACTGACCCACTGTAGTCATTCATTTTCCACGAAATCTTAATAACTAACCATACGGAGTCCATACATCTCGTATCTAATTCTCCTAAGGAGTTAACATAACCACCAATCACAATTCATGAAGAACACTCCAAACTTTGACGTACCTTCATGACATGAAGCAGATAAAAGTGCAGAAGAGTTTCAATCAAAGCAACGATAGCAGGTTAATACCATTCGTAATCATATGCCTTCAATAGAAGACTTAACTCAAAGGTTTGTTTAGTTTTTTTTTTTTTTTTGAAACATGGTCCTGACTTATCTCAAGATAGGACCTCCTAAGATAGATAGCCCATTCATGGCGATTACGCGAATTAAACCTTTACCAACTACTATTACGGTCGGGTATTGCACAGCATCAGAAGGAATGTCAATCTTCCAAACCATAATACAACCTTCACAGCTTTAACCATCATCACTGTATTCCTCTCGCACGAGCGCCTATAATTATCCTCTTACCTTTAAAGTGTCGGCCACCTCTTTGGCCTTTCCTGATAGTAAAATTTCCTTACAGTCAATGTCACATTAACCACCTCCAAATAAATTTTCTACCTTATTTCAATCACAGCTTATGTGAAAATGCTTTTCTTAAAATCTGATGAGAAAAAAAAATCACCATTTTTCCATAAGTTATTGCCTCAGTCTTTAGAGGTTAATCACTGTCGCGACTGACTCTCGATCGTACTTAGAACATCTTTTGTCTTAGGTCCTAATTGCCCTGAACAATTTCGACCTTTACTGGTTCGATCCATACTTTCTCGTGGTTTAACACGTGCCCCACTTGGCACCATTATAATTACGTCATATTTCCTTTATCAATATTTCTATTCTTGAGAATTTTGAATATTACCTTTTTCCTTGTAAAACCTCTAAGGTTATCCTTCAATCGTTCCTCCTGTATTCCCTAGATACAGGGCATATCACAATACCATTTACTAATACTAGAACCATTGTCTATATACTTCTGAAAAAAATTTCTCCACTGATTCTTAAAGGTTGTTGTTACCTTAACCCTTTCCCAATCATACTGTCAAAACTCATACTGTCCCTATCAAGGGTGACATGCCAACCTTTATGCAGTCCCCTAGGATTCATTTTAAGTTACCAATGTTCTATCCTTAATTCCACCTTTAAAAGGTACCTGCGTCCTTCCATGGATAAATCAAGTCATATATCCTTGATATATTATCTTATTCATCATTCCCACCTCGATAGTCTATACCTAACTTCATAGTAGCATCCTTATTCAAATTGAGGTCAATCCATATGGCCTCCAAAAGATAACAATGGTCATCCGCTTTTCTTTTCTGATTTGGTAATGATAACATGGATGTTCTGGAAGATATTGGTCATGTTCAACGTGAACTTCTTCTTAATAATTCCTTATTTACTTTTGTTGTTTATCTCAACAGTCACCTCAATGTTGGGATACCTCCCATATCTGGCGTCTCCCTTTCTGGGTATCGAGCCACCGGTCTTACATTTCACATTATTGAAGGTCACTTCCTTCATCCAATTTTTCCTGATTTCTTACTTTCTTGTCTCCTCAGTCTATCCGTGTCTCAATGTTTATCCTTCGAACTATCTCAAGGTTTCCTCGAATCCTCCCAACTTAAAGGGGGTACAATATATGTATCTCTTATGCCTTCAACCATCAATTTTAACTCATGGTGGACCATCATCCTGACGATTACATACTTTTCTATTTCTATTGCTATGAGTCTTTAGGGTTTCCTCATACCCAACTCCCTTATCATTCCTCAAACTCTATTGCCTTTATATTCCTTTCCACTTCAGTTTCTTTTTATTTTCCTTTCTCTTATCATTATTTCACAAATCAATCACAATATAAGCATTGATTTCAAACATCCCGTCATTCTGGATTCGTGTCTTCAGAACGAATCTTGATAACTTTTACAACTTAGATTCATAATTCATCATACTCGTCTGCCTTTGTTCTGGCTCTAAAGCTTTTACACTATTCCATAACCTTGGGAATTACTTTCCCGAAAAAAATTGGCTGAACTTTAATCAGTTTATTATAATCTCTTGGTCCGTGCCTTCCTTGGCCTTTCACCAGCGGGTGGTCTCTCTCTTGGGAGGGTAAGTGACAAAACAGTCTTTTGTGGTTCGTCAATCATTTAGAATCTCAAATGATTCATCTATTTCCTTTAGCCAGGCTCTTGCCTCGACTGGGTCAGCTTGTTCCTTGGAACTCTGAGAGCTTAGCGACTTAAAGGTCATGAAAGAATTTCCCATCGCACTGTCTCCCCAGGGTGGTGGTTGGGGATAATAGTCTAAGTTCTTTTTAGACAGGTCCATGAATTGCCGTATAGGAGTACCGTCTCGGGTCTCCTTTTCTTACTCGACTTTCTGTTTCCTTGGTATGAAATGTTTCAACCTTCTCCCATAATCGGGGTTATCTTATACATTAAAAACCTTGTTTTCCACTCTATTATGTTATGGGTTCTTTCTTTCTTGATGGCAACCTCCCTGACTATCACATTCAGGGTTTGCCCTAAATCTTATTCCTCAAACTATGGCTCTCATCTAAGTTCTCATCCTTAAGCTCTTGAACTTTTGGAACCCAATTTCTGTAGGAATACCTCATTATTCCCTTATCATCTTTCTCAGTATTAATCTCATATTTATTTGTTGGCTCTCTGCCTTCATTCATCACCTTTTTCTGGCACAATATGCTCTTTTCCAATAATTCGGTCTCTATTGCAATCTCAAACAGCTTTTCGGTACCGGCTCCGGTTACCTTCACTACTATTTCCATTTTCTCAAAATCTCTTATCAACTCTCCCAAAGACATTATCATCTTGAGTCTCTCCTTTTTACTAAGGGCATCAGCCACCACATTGGCTTTCCCCGAATGATAAAGAATCTCATAATCGTAATCCTTGATTAGCTCTAACCACCTCATTTGGCACATGTTGAGCTCTTTTCTGCGTGAAAATGTACTAGAGCACTTATGGCTTAGGTAATTCTCGCACTTCTCTCCATACAAGTAGTGCATCCAATCTTTAGGGCAAAACTATTGCCATGAGCCCAAGCTCATAGGTGGGGATATCAAATTTTATATTCCCTTAATTATCTTGACGCGTACGCGATTACCTTGATGTGCTGTATAAGAAGCACCCTAATTCCTTATGCGAAGTGTCACTACACTTCACAAAATCTCATTTTCCAGCCGGCAACGCCAACATAGGGAACGTCACCAACCTTTGCTTCGGTTCTTAAAAGTTGTTCTCGCATTTCTCTGTCCATTCGAACTTCTCAGTCTTACGAGTAAGCCGCGTTAAAGGGGCTACTATCTTTACAAACTTGAACGAACCTCTGGTAGTGACCGGCCAATCCTACCTCTGGGAGTTGCCCTAACCATGGTCATCAATTCCTCAGTGGTCCTTTATTCATTCTTGTCAGGATCCTTCACGGGATCCTCCTCAGCAACAATCCCTTCTAGGACAACATCCTCAACCGCTACATCCTCAATATCAACATCATCCGGTCCTGCGTTAGGACGCTCTATCGGATCCACAATCCGATCTCCAATTAGTAATAAAACATCATCGCGCTGTTACTCCTCAACCTCAGGGTTCGGAGTCCCGCTACCATATACGATAACAAACTACGCTTATATCACGATATTTATAAGGGTTCCCATAAGGGTTTTAACTGTCAGTACTACGTTAGGTAGCCCGACTATGAACTTGGCAAGAGTTCTTATTATCTTAGTGAACTTATTATCTTAACGTCACATCATCTCTGAGGTTTATAACGCTTAGCTCTGATACCATTTCTGTAACACCCCCAGATCCGGGGTCGAGGATCCGGGTCGTCACGGTCTTTCTTTCCACAATATCACTTCACTTAATTAATAATACTAACCTTATGCTGTGACCCCACACTAACACACACCACAACCCGTTATAGTCTCAGAGATGAAATTTAAATAAGTACAAGTCTTTGAATCCACAATTTAAAAGTTATTACAACCCAAAATGATTACTTGATAAATTTACAGTTAATTGCCATTATCTGCCACAAGTTATAATTATACATAATTGATTCTCAAAAGTAGATGGTCTGATCTACAATAGATCTACCTCTGCAGCTATAGCAGCTACAACATCAACGGGAAGACGCGGAACGCTTCCCACGCGCTTGCGCTGGGTCTGCTGGAGTCTGGCCATCTTTCCCAACTGTTGTTGTGTGATGAAGAAATAAAGCAAGGGTGAGCAGCAAGCCCACCAAAATAATATGTATAATGATTTACAATATATGAGCCTACTCATAATACTCAT
The DNA here is from genome assembly GCF_009905375.1 of Apium graveolens. Taxonomy (NCBI): domain Eukaryota; kingdom Viridiplantae; phylum Streptophyta; class Magnoliopsida; order Apiales; family Apiaceae; genus Apium; species Apium graveolens. The sequence continues at coordinate 9,860 of NW_027418786.1, read as the reverse complement.
GAAAGTCTTGGTCAAAAGAAATGAACCAAGTTGATATCTTAATGCGATGAAGTCGCAAAATATTCAGTATATATATATATATATATACATATATACTTTTCAAAATCTTGGAAGTCCTCTTCCATGCATAATATACACAAAATCCCAGTGTATAACTGTATATATAAAAAAAATATCGTTGCAAGGTGATCTCATATATCTAACCTTGTCTCAACGTTTTTCTGAAAATCTTTGTCATTCATAAGACAATTATTAATTAGATATAAGTTTAAAAGATGAGGTTACCAAATACCCCAATATACTTATATCTTTCCCAATACTACTTGAACTACCACCGTTCAAGTTATAACCAGTTTCAAAAGTTCATCCCACTGATGAGACCACAAGATAAGACTTGAATAGATTCAATCTTTGAAATATTATTGAATGAAAAAGTTATGAGATACTTTATTTAGTCCCGATATATATATATCCACATATATATATCTCTAAAACATTTCCTGGAACCTCTGTTATGCAAAGTATGAACAGAGTTGCAATATCCAATGAATTTGGAAGGAAAAGAAAACCTTTGGCATAAACCAGATATCTTGCTGATCAGGCAAAGATACCCATAAGTAACCTTTTCTACTAGTAGATGGACGAATTCCCCACTGGTCATCACCCTGGTCATAATTAGGACCTTATGCTGGACTGCCACTCAGCCACTTATGCATTTGATGGACTCCCACTGAGCCACTTACACTATCATGGACGCCCACTGAGCCCATGTTGCTTATGCCGACTCAATAGATGGACTTACTTCCCGAACGTTGGGTAACTAATCAATTCATTTACCAAAACTGCAACCTTGTTGCGAATATAAAATACACCACAGAGCCGGATCCCTCAGGTTTTAAGCGAGTATTTAAATCCCCTTAAAAAGGAAGATCTTAAATATAAAATGAGTTTTGGGATCCGCTCTAACTTTTAAAAATCATTTTGAAGACTCGAAAACACTTTAAAGAGTGTTTGGAGTAAAGCTGATTTAATGAAGTAAATCAGTCCCCAGAATATTTAGAAAATGACTGAATATTATTATTTAAATAATATTCCCATAAAGAATAATCTTTTATAAAAATAATTGAAGTAGAAGTTTTAAAACTTATACTTGAAACGAGTATTAAATAACCAAAGATATACTTATATGAAAGTATTATCTTTATTTGAATAATCGAAAATAAGTTTGATTATTGACACCTTATTCTTTAATAAAATAAAGAATATATTGCAGTAATAAGCGGAGTCATAATACCTCGAATGAATATTATAAATAATATTCATAAAATAAAGGAGTCATACATCCTCAAATTAATATCCAAGTAATATCCAATAATAATATAAAAGAGTCATAAGCCCTCGAATAATATTCGAAATAATATTCAATAAATAATATAAAGAGTCATAAGCCCTCGAATGAATATTTAAATAATATTCATTTAATAAAATAAAGAAGTCATAAGCCCTCGAATGAATATTCAAATAATATTCAATTAATAAAATAAACTGAGTCATAAGCCCTTGAATGAATACTCAAATTAATATTCAATTAAGTAAAATAAAGGTATCGAATAAACCTTATTCGATCAATAGTTTTAAAAACTATATCCATATATATATATATATAAATATATATATATATATATATATATAATATACTCGGGAACATCGACTCCCGGTTTAGAAATATGTTCACCTTTTATCCCCTATACTAAGGGTATACGCAACTACTTGCTTATTTCTAGCATAGGTATTATGCAACTATAAGCATTGAAATCAACAGATAGATAACCAGATTACGAAACAGACATGCATATATACCATATCAGCATGCTCCAATATATCGCAAAATTTGCTAATAACAATCATGCACTATCACAAGATAATGCATATACACATATACATCACCACAACAGTTATAACGGGTAGAAAACTTGCCTGAGCGACTGGGGGTTACAAATGGCTCGGGACGAGTCTGGTAACCTATAAACAACATATAAGTTGGAATTAAACTGAAGTCACTTGTAAATCTATACTTTAACTAACTTAGACTCTAACGCTCGTTTTGCGCTCACTGATTCGCTTAAGTCACTCGGGTACCCTCGGCTCCACCATTTTTAATAATTTAACCTTTACGAGTTTTAAGGCGATTCCTTCGCGAGTGTCTTCCCAACTGCCTAACACACTTACCATAAATGTTTCATACATTAATTAACCCTTTATGGTCTTTAACCTATGTTTCAAAGTAAGGCGAGGGGAAAAGTTTTGTTCGCGAAACGCCGTTACTTAAAACGGTCGTTTCTCCTAAACCGTGCATCGGAATCGAACGAACTACATATCAAAACGAAGCTCGTAACATGAGCTATCTAAACATGGCAGTGGTCACAATCTAGCAGGGGGTTCTCGGGTCCTAATGTTATGCACAAAAACAGTCCAAAGAAAATCGGACGTTACGACGGCTATGTTTACGCGATTACCAATGTTTAAACCATTCAAACCCATTCCAAATCAACCTCAAATTCAACCTCAAATCCATCATACAACAAACATCCATCCTTATCACATCATAAAAACCCCAACAAATCCACATTAACCATTTATACTTATTCCTCACATGAACTAAAAGCTTTACTTAGGTTCTTTAACTAATTACCAAGATTTACAACTCCAACAATGCAACAAAACCAACTAATCTCTACAAACTCAACCAAACTTCAACCATTCAAGCATCATGCTTCACATATGCTATATCAAACACATTCAATCCTAATTACTCAAAACTAAAGCTAGGGTTTGTAGTTTATACCTTCCTTGGAGAGTGGAGAATCAAGAGAATGGCTTGGAATCACCTTTAAAGCCCTTATCCAAGCTTATTCTAAACAAAACTTCAAGAACACAAATTTTAGTTCTTGAAAACACTATTCACCATCTTCTTTCATGATTTATAGAAAAAGATTGGCTTGGAATTAGAAGCTTAAACTTATAGGAAGTATGTAACTATCCATGGGGAAGCTTAGATAATTACCTTGCTAAATAGTAAGTGGAGGAGCTTGGACTTTCATTTTTTAAGAAAACCACCCGAGAGCTTCATGAACAAGCCTTGGTTGCTTTTGATTTTTGATGAAAATGGTTTTTGCTTGGCTTGGTTGCTTGGTTTTTGTGCTTGCTTTAGTCAATTACCTTCTTGCCCTTGAATTTGTGTGGTTCTCATTCAACCACACCTCCTTCCTTCCCATGTCATGCTTATATCATCATCATGATGTCATCCTCCCTTCCTTGTCCTCTTTCTATTGGTTGGATGACATCATTCCCACTAATCCCTTTGATTAACTTCCTAATCGTTTGCCTAATGACCGCTGATCTGTTATACGGTTCGCTTAACTTTCGTTCTCGTTTATCGTTTGAAGGATCATACCCGGGATCTTATTACTTAGGTTCCCTTAACCTTTCTCAATACATTATATTCCTTTTTATGATCCTCCATTATAATCCTTTAATTTAAATCCTTTTTATCCTGTTACCTTATACTCAATTCTCTCCGTATCTTGTGGATTTCCGGGAAAAACCAAAGTGTTCGGAATTGGATTCTGACGATCTTTACATACACTTATATACTTCATAGAGTACTAATAATATCCCAGAATATCCATAACAGAACCCCTACATAGTGTGGCATGAAAAGTTTTCTCATTCAGCAAAAACACTATTCATAAGGGTTTCAAAATTTTCCAAAAATTGGGGTTATTACATATATGGTGCAAAGTGACTCTAATATGGTGAAGAGTGACTTACATGGTTGATTAGTGCCAAAATGTGGCCCAAAATTGACTCGTACAAAAGTGGTACCAAGAGGTGGTTAAAGGATGTTAAATTGAATGTATATGATGTTAACATGTCAATTGTACCAATATATGGTGGAAAGTGACTCTTATAGGGTGCAAAGTAACTCTAATATGGTGAAGAGTGACTTATATGGTTGATTTGGGCCAAAATGTGGCCCAAAATTGACTCATACAAAAGTGGTACCAAGAGGTGGTTAAAGGATGTTAAATTGCATTTATATGATGTTAATATATAAATTGTACCAATATATGGTGGCAAGTGACTCTTATAGGGTGCAAAGGGACTCTAATATGGTGAAGAGTGGCTTACATGGTTGATTAGAGCCAAAGTGTGGCCCAAAATTGACTCGTATAAAAGTGGTACCAAGATGTGGTTAAAGGATGTTAAATTGAATGTATATCATGTTAACATGTCAATTGTACCAATATATGGTGACAAGTGACTCTTATCGGGTGCAAAATGACTCTAATATGGTGAAGAGTGACTTACATGGTTGATTAGAGCTAAAATATGGCCCAAAATTGACTCTTATAAATGTGGTACCAAGAGGTGGTTAAAGGATGTTAAATTGCATGTATATGATGTTAACATGTCAATTGTACCGATATATGGTGGTAAGTGATTCTAATAGGGTGCAAAGTGACTCTAATATGGCAAAGAGTGACTTACATGGTTGATTAGACTCGTATAAAAGTGGTACCAAGAGGTGGTTAAAGGATGTTAAATTGCATGTATATGATGTTAACATGTAAATTGTACCAATATATGGTGGGAAATGACTCTAATTGGGTGTAATGTGACTCTAATATGGTAAAGAGCGACTTACATGGTTGATTAGTGCCAAAATGTTACCCAAAATTGACTCGTATAAAACTCGTACTATGAGGTGGTTAAAGGATGTTAAATTGCATGTATATGATGTTAACATGTCAATTATACCAATATATGGTGGCAAGTGACTCTTATAGGGTGTAATGTGACCCTAATATGGTGAAGAGTGACTTACATGGTTGATTAGAGCCAAAGTGTGGCCCAAACTTGACTCGTATAAATGTGGTACCAAGAGGTGGTTAAAGGAAGTAAAATTGCATGTATATGATGTTAAAAGGTCAATGGTACCGATATATGGTAGCAATTGACTATTATAGGGAGTAAAGTGACTTTAAAATGGTGAAGAGTGAATTACATGGTTGATTAGAGCCAAAATGTGGCCCAAAATTGACTCGTATAAAAGTGGTACCAAGAGGTGGTTAAATGATATTAAATTGCATGTATATGATGTTAACATGTCAATTGTACCGATATATGGTGGCAAGTGATTCTAATAGGGTGCAAAGTTACTTTAATAGGGTGAAAAATGACTCTAATATGGTGAAGCGTGACTTACATGGTTGATTAGAGCCAAAATGTGGCCCAAAATTGACTCGTATAAATGTGGTACCAAGAGGTGGTTAAAGGATGTTAAATTGCATGTATATGATGTCAATTGTACCAATATATGGTGGCATTTGATTTTAATAGGGTGCAAAGTGACTCTAATATGGTGAAAAGTGACTTACATGGTTGATTAGACTCGTATAAAAGTGGTACCAAGAGGTGGTTAAAGGATGTTAAATTGCATGTATATAATGTTAACATGTTTTTTACCAATATATGGTGGCCAATGACTCTAATTGCGTGCAATGTGATTCTAATATGGTGAAGAGTGACTTACATGGCTGATTAGAGCCAAAATGTTGCCCAAAATTGGTACTAAGAGGTGGTTAAAGGATGTTAAATTGCATGTATATGATGTTAACATGTCAATTATACCAATATATGGTGGCAACTGACTCTTATAGGGTGAAATATGACTCTAATATGGTGAAAAGTGACTTACATGGTTGATTAGAGCCAAAGTATGGCCCAAAATTGACTCGTATAAATGTGGTACCAAGAGGTGGTTAAAGGAAGTCAAATTGCATGTATATGATGTTAAATGGTCAATGGTACCAATATATGGTGGCAAGTGACTCTTATAGGGTGCAAAGTGACTTTAATATGGTGAAGAGTGACTTACATGGTTGATTAGAGCCAAAATGTGGCCCAAAATTGACTTGTATAAAAGTGGTACCAAGAGGTGGTTAAAGGATGTTAAATTGCATGTACATGATGTTAACATGTCAATTGTACCAATATATGGTGGCAAGTGACTCTAATAGGGTGCAAAGTGACTCTAATATGGTGAAGAGTGACTTACATGGTAGATTAGAACCAAAATGTGGCCCAAAATTGACTCGTACAAAAGTGGTACCAAAAGGTGGTTAAAGGATGTTAAATTGCACGTATATGATGTTAATATGTAAATTGCCCCAATATATGGTGGCAATTGACTCTTATAGGGTGCAAAGTGACTCTAATATGGTGAAGAGTGACTTACATGGTTGATTAGAGCTAAAGTGTGACCCAAAATTGACTCATACAAAAGTGGTACCAAGAGGTGGTTAAAATATGTTAAATTGCATTTATATGATTATAACATGTCAATTGTACTAATATATGGTGGCACGTAACTCTTATAGGGTGCAAAGTGACTCTAATATGGTGAAGAGTGACTTACATGGCTGATTAGTGCCAAAATGTGGCCCAAAATTGACTCGTATAAATGTGGTACCAAGAGGTGGTTAAAGGATGTTAAATTGCATGTATATGATGTTAACATGTCAATTGTACCAATATATGGTGGCAAGTGATTCTAATAGGGTGCAAAGTGACTCTAATATGGTGAAAAGTGACTTACATGGTTGATTAGACTCGTATAAAAGTGGTACCAAGAGGTGGTTAAAGAATGTTAAATTGAATGTATATGATGTTAACATGTAAATTATACCAATATATGGTGGCCAATGACTCTAATTGGGTGCAATGTGAGTCTAATATGGTGAAGAGTGACTTACATGGTTGATAAGAGCCAAAATGTTGCCTAAAAATGACTCGTATAAAAGTGGTACTAAGAGGTGGTCGAAGGATGATAAATTGCATGTATATGATGTTAACATGTCAATTATACCAATATATGGTGACAAGTGACTCTTATAGGGTGAAATGTGACTCTAATATGGTGAAAAGTGACTTACATGGTAATAACCCCAAAATTTTCAACTTTTTGTAACCCTTGTGAATAGTGTTTTAGCTGAATGAAGAAACTTTTCACGCCACACTATGTAGGGGTTCTGTTATGGATATTCTGGGATATTATTAGTACTCTATGAAGTATATAAGTGTATGTAAAGATCGTCAGAATCCAATTCCGAACACTTTGGTTTTTCCCGGAAATCCACAAGATACGGAGAGAATTGAGTATAAGGTAACAGGATAAAAAGGATTTAAATTAAAGGATTATAATAGAGGATCATAAAAAGGAATATAATGTATTGAGAAAGGTTAAGGGAACCTAAGTAATAAGATCCCGGGTATGATCCTTCAAACGATAAACGAGAACGAAAGTTAAGCGAACCGTATAACAGATCAGCGGTCATTAGGCAAACGATTAGGAAGTTAATCAAAGGGATTAGTGGGAATGATGTCATTCAACCAATAGAAAGAGGACAAGGAAGGGAGGATGACATCATGAGGATGACATAAGCATGACATGGGAAGGAAGGAGGTGTGGTGGCTTTGTAACCACACAAATTCAAGGGCAAGAAGGTAATTGACTAAAGCAAGCACAAAAACCAAGCAACCAAGCCAAGCAAAAATCATTTTCATCAAAAATCAAAAAGCAACCAAGGCTTTGTTCTTGAAGCTCTCGGCTTTTTACTATTCATTAGGCAAGAATTTTCAAAAATTCAAGATCCAAGCTTCCTAAATTGGTGAGTAAATTCCCTAATCATCTTCATGCTTAGTTAGGGCTATACCATGAGTTTAAGCCATCAATTCCTTCTCAATCTTCTTCATTTAATCAAAGAAGAAGACTATGAATAGTGTTTTCAAGTTTTTTAACTTGAAGTTTTCTTGTTTTTCTTGAAGATCCAAGCTTTCCTAAGACTTCTCAAAGCTTCTTAAGGCTTCCTAGCTCATCCCACCACTTCAAGGAAGGTATACCATCTCCAAACCCTAGATCCCTATGTATTATAAGATGATTTTAATTGGTAGGATGATATTGTAGCTTGTTGTTGTGATTTAGAGTTTGGGATTTGGAATGGTAGTGAAATGGAATGGTAAATGTTGTGGTTTTGATTAAAAGAACTTAATTATGATTAAAGTTAAGTTTAGGCATAAGTATGATGATTAAATTGAATTGGTTGGGGTTGTTATGATGTGATGAGGATGGATGTTGGTTGTATGTTGGATTTGAGGTTGGTTTGTGGTTGGTTTTGAATGGTTAAAAATTGGGAAATCGCGTAAACATAGCCGTCGTAACATCCGATTTTCTTTGGACTGTTTTTGTGCATAGCATTAGGACCCGAGAACCCCCTGCTAGATTATGACCACTGCCATGTTTAGATAGCTCATGTTACGAGCTTCGTTTTGATATGTAGTTCGTTCGATTCCGATGCACGGTTTAGGAGAAACGACCGTTTCAAGTAACGGCGTTTCGCGAACGAAACTTTTTCCCTCGCCTTACTTTGAAACATAGGTTAAAGACCAAAAAGGGTTAATTAATGTATGAAACATTTATGGTAAGTGTGTTAGGCAGTTGGTAAGACACTCGCGAAGGAATCGCTTTAAAACTCGTAAAGGTTAAATTATTAAAAATGGTGGAGCCGCGGGTACCCGAGTGACTTAAGCAAATCAGTGAGCGCAAAACAAGCGTTAGAGTCTAAGTTAGTTAAAGTATAGATTTACAAGTGATTTTGGTTTAATTCCAACTTACTTGTTGTTTATAGGTTACCAGACTCGTCCCGAGCCTTTTATCACCCCAAGTCGCTCAAGCAAGTATTCTATCCGTTATACTGTTGTTGTGATGTATACATTTGTATATGCATGATCTTGCGATAAATGCATATTGGTTATTTAGCAAATTCTTGCGATATATTGTAGCATGTGATATGGTATATATGCATGCCTGTTTCATATTCTTGAAATATATATCTGTTGGTTCAGTTGATAATACCTATGCTAGAGAATAGCGGTAACTTGCATATACCCTTAGTATAGGGACCCAAAAGGTGAAAATATTTTCTAAAAACCGGGAGTCGAGGATCCGGAGTAATCTTGTATATATGGATATGGATATATATATATATATATATATTTATATATATATATATATGGTTATAGTTTTCCAAACTATTAATCGAATAAGGTTTATTCGATAACTTTAGCTTTATTTTATTATTGAATATTATTTGAATATTCATTCGAGGGCTTAAGACTCTTTTATATATTATTATTGAATATTATTTGAATATTCATTTGAGGATCTATGACTCCGATTATTTGCTGATATATATTCTTTATTTTATTAAAGAATAAGGTGTTAATAATCAAACTTATTTTCGATTATTCAAATAAAGATAATACTTTCATATAAGTATATCTTTGGTTATTTAATACTCGTTTCAAGTATAAGTTTTAATACTTCTACTTCGATTATTTTTATAAAGATTATTCTTTATGGGAATATTATTTAAATAATAATATTCAGTCATTTTCTAAATATTCTGGGGACTGATTTACTTCATTAAATAAGCTTTACTCCAAACACTCTATAAAGTGTTTTCGAGTCTTCAAAATGATTTTTAAAGTCAGAGCGGATTCCAAAACTCATTTTTATATTTAAGATCTTCCTTTTTAAGGGGATTTAAATACTCGCTCAAAACCTGGGGAATCCGGCTCTGTGGTGTATTTTATATTCGCAACGAGGTTGCAGTTTTGGTAAATGAATTGATTACTTGCCCAACGTTCGGGAAGTAAGCCCATCTAATTGAGTCGGCATAAGCGACAGGCCGGGGTACGGTCTATGAAAGTGTAAGTGGCTGGGTGGCAGCCCATCA